>NW_022639572.1:57638-76826 GCF_010583005.1 Odontomachus brunneus | reverse complement strand
TCTCTCTCTCTCTCTCTCTCTCTCTCTCTCTCTCTCTCTCTCTCTCTCTCTCTCCTTCGCTTTCGCTCACTCTTGCGCTCTCTCACTGTCGCACCCACTCTCTCTTTCTCTCGTGGTTGTCGTAACCTCTCTGTGCACCGTTCTATATGCACGCCGGATCTGGAGGACCGAGCATTTGCGGCTCGTAATGATTATTATACGCATGTAACTCGCGTCCGCCACCTTTAACCCCGCCGTCGACATCGTCGCCGACGTCGTCGTCGTTGTCGTTGTCGGGTATTACCATTTGGATCCACGAGCGCGCGCGTTAATTTCACGTGACAAAAACACACGGCGCGGATTCGCCGATGCTGAAACACCGTTCCCTCGTTAAACGCTTTGGGCGCATTTAGTAATTTTGGCTCATTGTAATTATGCTCTGCTTACTACTTCCATATTCAACCGCACTCGTGTATGCTACACGCCACGCGAGCGCGCGCGCGCGACCTAAAATATGCCGTATCAGACACCACGTAATGTACACGGCGTTTTTACAAATACATCCGTATTATCTGCTTCTTCTCATCGGCGGCTACACAGCATTTTTGGCCGTAAAGTTTGGGAAAACTGTTATCGCCTCGATGGAGCGACCACCAAGGTCTACCATCTTGAGAAAGAGGAAAGACCATCAATCGATATCTCTCTCACACTGAAAAAAAATGTTTGATACCTATAACTACAGTGCAGAAATAATTACCACTAATTACGGTGAAGCAAATTATTTTTTCATTGTTGTGAATGTTAACTAATGTTAGCGACAATAACCTTACACGCATATCACCACTACTATTTTCGTGTTAGAACAACCAAAAAATATGATTAGGGCAAAAAGTAATCATAATTTTAGGTCAACAATTTTTCTCTCTCGGTGTATCACTTAGAAAAATATCTTATTAATAATTAACAGATAGTAAACGATAACGAGCCTCGGGTTTCGTCGGCGCTCCGCTCGTCCCGATCGTCCCGATCGTCACCACTGTGGTCGTTTTCGCGACGGCGTGTCCTCGATAATAAAAGCTACCGATAATCCGAGCCGGGCGCGCCGAGGGAGAAGCGACTGACTTATTTATCCAGATAAATAATAGGAAATAAAAACGAGCGCCGCCTCGGGACAGGATGAGACGTAGATCCGTGCCCACCGTAACAAATGCTCGGCACTCGATCTAAATTGGGTTACCTACGGATAGAGCGGGTGCCCCTTACGTTGCCTCCCCTCGCGCGAGAGTCGCCCTCTCCATTGGACCTTCCGACGACTATCCCTCTCGCAAAAGCTGGATATCTTTCGCGAGAGATCCGAGTCAGGACAACGGCCATATTGCTGGCTTTCTTCTCGCCAGCTCGCCCGCCCCCTCCGCAGCAGGGCGAGAGGAAGCACGGCGGGGCGAAGGGGAGACGGACGGTTGGATAGATTTTTCTTGGCGGACTTAATCTAATCCTCTGGTATAAAGCGACGATTGAGGAGGTTCCGCTCGTTCTCGCCCACACTCCGCGTGCCGGTCGAAACGAAAGCACCCGAATGACGGATATACTTTGGTGACTCGGACCGCGTCGAGTTGCTCGACTTAACTGGAAATTCAATTGGATCGGTGTTGTTTGCGACTGTGTCAACTCTAATCTCGCACCAACAGTCCGGATAATCTCGAGTTAACGAACGAAGAACGGTCTCTTTGTGGATTGCGGACGCAAAGCGCGAACGGGAGAAAAGTAATTTGTACGTTAAATCCGCCACAATTTTTTACGTTGATTGATACTAGCGCGACTTGAAAAATATTTTGATAACACGCACTCTGACATTGCGCAATTTTTTACGGTCACGGCAGTTGCGTGAGAAGATTATGAGATGTATGAAATAGGGATTGTAATATGCAAGCACAAAATATTTTCGTATTGATTTCTTTTTCTCTTTTTTTTGAGAGAGTTCGTCTTAACGTTCACATACGCCCTTCAGGAAATAAAGCCGTCCGTGCCTTCAACCGTAATATCTATTATACGTCCGTCGTCCCCCAAGCGGACTGCTCAGTGACGATTCTGCGAATGATTAATGACGTCTAAAAGCATCCTCCGCCTTTATTCGTCTCTTTATCCGCAGGATATTCGCCGAAGCGGCCGTACACGTAAAATCAATCTCTACGTTTGTCTGTAACCTCGACTCGCTTTATAAGAACGTCATCGCCGTCACACGAATATTTGTCAATAAGGTTTGTCTGTCGCTATTTTCGCACATTTTTTTTTATAATTACGAGATGCACTTTTGCGCGCATCCTACCAATATTATTGTGATGTATGAATATATGCTCAATCGGCTAATTAGCTGAGCAACGCGAGGTCGTTAAACGATCGCGAATCGACTATTCTTTCGCCCCGGTTCGCCATTCCTTCCGTCTCGATCGCAAGCTAACTCGTGGAAAACAGAATCCTCGTGCTGGATCTCCGGTAAGAAACTGCATTATAATTCCAGTCGCCTGCCGGCTGCTAACGATCCCCGACTAGCGCCGAGAGAAGAGACCTCTTCTTTCCCCGTCTCTCTTTCGGCATCGCCCTCGCTTCTCTCGCCGCCACGTCCTCGTTTCTCCCGACTTCTTAGCCAATACCCCACAATTAGCTTATCCTGTTAAACTCCGACCTCTCTTGCTTCGTTGAATTCGTTAAAATTAACCTTTCTGGCAGGCACCTGGTTCGACGTAAACCGCGACAGCATCCCGGTCTAGCTTCCCTGGCTTCAGCTCTCGTCAGGAAAGAGTGCTAACGACAGCAGTACCGATTAAATACGTTGTAACAGAGAGGACGATGTAGAAAGGATGATTGTAGAGAGAAAAGCTTTTTCGTCACTTAGAATCAATAGACCAGAATTTAAATTTTACGTTATCACGATGACATTTGCCGAATCTTGCTGGAATTATCACGACTAAGAATATTCGCCAAATATCTCGTAACGAGTATATAATTACGAAGAAAGATTTAGGAACCATCTGTCAAGTATATCTTGTTACACTGAGAAAGAAATATTTGAAAATTTTTATTTATAGAATGTAAAGTTTATTTGCAGAGATCAACCTTATTTTGCAGAGATAAACTTTATATCCCACAATTAAATAATTCAAATATTTTTTCTCAGTGTGCAATTTTTCATCTTTAGGATACTCACAAGTAGGAACATTCTTTTTAATACCAGGCTTGATTTACGAAGAAATTATACGCGATATTGAACGGAATTCTGAATGTATAAACATGTACAGCAATTGTGTGTGAGGGATAAAAATACGGCAGCCCGAAGCCGTAATTCAAAGAAAGAGCGGCAAAATTGCCGACTGGAACGAATCTATAAATGTTCCATGTTACTTCTCGTGTGTGTTGGTTCGCGCACGTAAGTGTCCTCGCTTTCCACGGTGATCCGGCGGCGATGGCTCACCAAATCCCTACAGAGCCACGTAGGTAGCGTTGGCCCCTCGTATACGAACCCATTATCAAAATGGGCTCGTTTCTTATCCGGACTTGTCTTCATCCTCTTATTGGAATTTCTTTCATCCCGGCAGTTACTATTCCCATTCGTTCATTCGCCCGTTCATTCGTTCGCTTCGCTACTCCTAATGCCGCGAATCACTGATAAATTACGTACATTCATACGAGGCATGGCAGGGCGCTTAATTGTAGAACCATTGACGCACTGAATATTTCCCGTAGTGATTAGCCTTCCGTCTTCCAAAAAGGACAAAATTACCAGCTGTTATTCTTGTCGTAAGAAATATCCATAAAGCATAGTATGCCGTGATGTAGAAAATTGTATTTAAAGAGACAATAACGATTGATTAATTAATATTGTAAAAGTCACATAAAGTATTGTATAGGAACATATTGTGATATCTTTAATATCTTTGGCACAAGATTCACATTTCTTAGAATTTCTACGAATGATTGTTTAATATAACGTGATAATATAGTTTGTCGAAAGTAATGAATTACATTGGCCGAACTATAAGACGCCGGTCAGTCCCCTTTATAAAGCATTCCAGCCTTGTTTCGGGAATCCCACAGGAATCCCAGCCCTGCCCTCCGTCGTAGTGGACCCTCACTCGACCTAGGTGGAGATCGACGGCCTCGGATGTCTTTTCTGTGCGCGCTTTGCCCTCTCTCGCTTTGCTACCTTTCTATATGTTCGCTGCCCCGAAGGTAATACGATCAAGACCCCCTGTGTATAAATTTATGCCCGGCACGTTCGTCCAAGTGAAATCATCTGGTAACATGAGGCGCGAATGCGACTTTGTTTTTAGAGTCGTCGCCGTTATTACAAGAACGATACGTAAAAATCAATTATAAGAAGTCAGCCAGTAATTAAGAAAAACGTATCTTCTTCGTGTATAGAATAAGTAAAATCTTTCATATAAAACAACGTACAGAATAATGGATTAACTAAAATTATCAAATGAATTGCTCGATGAACGCTAATGGCTAATGCATTTTTATCTATTGTTTTTTTTTTTTACTTACAACTCCTATATTAGAAGATGAAAACGGGTCAATTATTTCTTAGAACGTGTCAAGCGGTCCGTGTCTCAGTAGAGGCTAAAGTACCGAGTATCTCCGATTACAGGTCGTTTGAGGAGGTATAGCCACTCGCTGGCCACTACACGACCAATCGAGGGTCGTTTCTACCCCGAACTCCTGAATAGCCTTCGAACCGTAACCCTCGTGACCCCAACCCCACCGTTCCGGATGCAACAGGTGATATCCTTTCTCGATATCGGACCCATATGCCGTGTTGCATCGTCTTCCTGATAGTTCTCATCGGAAAGATTAATCATACGCTTTGCGTATTCAGTGGTTTTCTTCTTGTTTTTTTTTTTATTTATTCTGCGCTGAATTTCGGGCGAATAAATTTGCGAGCTTTGATTTCGTTCATTATGACACAGTAAGATATCATAGAAAACTTCATTTAGAGAATGAAATAAAATCTATGTGGTTACTGAAAAGTTTTAAGATTAAAAAGAATTCAGATGAGTGAATAATTCAGAAAGCGCAACATCCCAAATCGCGACATTTTGGATTCCATCGGTGGCGAAATTAAACGTAACGGGAAACGCGAATATCGCGTGTCGGAACCACTGAGATGGCATCTGAAAGTAAGGGATCGACGCTTTGGCAGTGATTTATGCCAGTTGAGCGCGGGGACTCCCAGAGTCGTTTTTCGAAGTCTGTTTCCGATACCGGGGGGTCATTAATATTTTAATGCGTCTGTCGTTCGTTCAACGGTGCGGGAGAGGAAGAGAAGCACGGGGTTGCTTCTAGCGAAATCGAGGTCTCGATAATTACGTCACTCGCAGGCGCGTCCTGCTTTTGATTCATAGCGCAACAGAACCGCGAACTCGGTGGAGGGTGGTCTCTCCGGATAATCGGAATTCAATTAAACTATTAGCGTCGGGCTTTCTCTGCTTCGGGTAGACAAGGGTGGACGAGAGTGGCGGTGTGGCGGGGCCGATGAAGTATATCACGCGATAGAACGTCGAACCACACCGGTGACTGTCTTGCGAGAGCAAGTGCGTCGTATTTCAAAGAACGTCTCGGTGTGATTGATTGGCGAATCAATTATTCAGATGTATCGGAAAGTTGCGACTGTTCGCCATATCTGCTCTTGTCGAACTGCGTATATTTTCTTGAGCATCTACATGGTTGTATATATCATACATTGCATCATAAATCACTTGCTTATCTTTGTGATTTATGATCACACATCGATTATACCGACCACTGACCCGGGAAATCTCGCAACAAATCCATGTCCAGGTGACATGGACATGAATATTTCATTGTTAAACAATTTCTCACATGCCACTGCGATTCCCTATTACGATTGATCTGAGATTAGACTACGATTTCTCCGATTTCTTCGATTCGTCAGACGACAGTCGCGAATCCAGTAGCGACTTCGAAGCAGGAGGAAGCCGGGAGAGAAGATCGCTCAAGTCGACATGGGGAAGAGGGTGCGTTTCTTCGCGCGTACGTGTGTGCGTGTTCATACGTTCCCATAGGCTGTGGGGAAGTGTAAGGTTTGGCGCAAACGGGGCATCAATATACGGAGCACGAAATGCCGACGACAAAGAGCGAAAGAGAAAGAGAGGGAGATGCGAGGAGTCGTCGTGTATCCGCCAAGCACCATACATCATACGTAATGTCGGATCCGATTCTCATATTGTACCCTTATATGTGGATAGATAGATTTATGCCGCGTGTGACGAGCGCGGGACGAGCTCAGGCATTCGACTCAGGCATCCGTTTTTTGCGATGGCGAACGCGGGACGCGGCGAATTAACGAAGAACTCCGCTCTCTGTATTTTCGTTCCGCTCGACCGAGCGATCTTCGTCATTCCGTGAATTCCCTCGCGATTTCGGTTTGCAAAATAGCCGGCGCGATATTAGCCCCCAGAAACGCGTCCAATGGCAATCTTTCGCGCGAGGGTGTCTGCCGAAGAAGTAACGACGACTGATTTGAATTTTACGGCCACCCAGAAATCGGGAATGTCGAAGCGCGGAGAATATAGCAATTTAAATTATAGTACCTCTATCTGTACATAATTTATGCCCTTGTTTCCTCAGCAACGCGCTACACAACCGCGTCTACTACTTCCGCGTCTCGCGGAAAATCGGCGGCCGCGGTTGGGAGCGAGAAGGGGGCGACGCAATTTAAATTATCCTGAATAATTCTCGTAATATCCGATCTTTATGGCTCGGAAAATGCGACCGTCTTTCCGCGGCCTATAACGACACGATTTCCGCCGCCATCGTCGAGTAATGGCCTTCTTAATGCTCCTCCAATCTACCATTCGGCGCGATTTTACAAACGACGTTCGAATTTACTGACTTCTACGCTTTCGATCTGTCGCCTCGTCGTTTTCACGGATAGTTTTCATCTCATTATCGCAGTATATCAATTTCCTTCTGACAGAGCGAATTTGCAAGCGTTTCATTGCGAATACTTCATAGAACCGACGTTACAAATGGCTTATGTTAAAAAGACCAAAACAATAAAAATATCCAGAATGAGGTGAAAATGAATTACAAAACAGCTTAGACTTCCAACTTCATTGTGTTCGAACCGTTTCGCAATTCACTGTACGTGCTCAGTCATTGATACACGGGAGAACCAACATGGTTAGCCCAAACATATAAATCTGACAGACAGATTCGATATTGAATCCGCTTGGCACAACCAGATTTATGCGTGAGTCAACCATACTATTTTTTTTCCATGAACTTTTACCTTAACACATTCGCGACCACGGAGAATTCTTCTCGCAGACATTTTCACATAATTACGTAAAACAGACTTAGTTTTTTCGATAATGCGGCATAAAGAAAAATTCTTGCTGTCACATATATGTCGTGTTGACAACAAACGTGTAAATTTGCGCGTTACGCAATGTGTAATCGCCGACTGTGCAAGACCACGACAAGAAAAACGACTTATCAACGATACGTAGAGGGTCGTGAAAAGAAAAGTTCACTACGAGAGAGCGGCTCACCATGGCGCGACCGAAGGTATATATCTTTGATTAACGACCGCGACTATATATAAATACCTCGAGGCTACGTACCGATCAAGCCCTCAGACGCACTCGGTAGCACCCCGCTAACAATAAGAAATATCGCGATGGGTAATTTATTATCGATAGCAAAAAGCGTTCAGAGAGAAAGAGAGAGTCGGCGGCGCATCTCCGACGGGACGCGGGACGTCGTCGTCGCCGTCGCCGCCGAAGAAACAGTTCGGTGGCCGGCCGTGGGGTTACGAATGGCTCCTATTTATTACGCACATGACGATCTTGCACCCGGCGTCGCTCCGCTTCCGTTGCTAATTTCGCATTCCGCGCCCGAAGGAGACTGGCATCGTCATCGATGAGCGATCGCCGCGATTTTCATAATCGACCGCCATAATATTGTGTCGATACGCTTCTTACCGCTTCGTGGTTGTCTGCGTTTTTTCATGCGCGGGGACGAATCGGACGACGTATCGAGGGGAAACAGTGCGAGTTGTGGCGGTACCATCGCGACATTCCACATGTGGAAAGAAATGATAACGTCGTTAGTTGGCCGTAGATGAGAAGGAATAGGTGGAATCTGGGTAGAACGGTACCTCTGGGGAAGGAAGGCACGTCCCATGGTACAGCGACGCGCTTAATCGCGTACGAGCCGGAATTTCACAGAGACGTACCGGAAGGTACGTTCAGGGGGAAACCCTTACGGTCGCGCATACGTATCGTCGTGAATTTATATTTTAAATCGACTCGCATTAGGAGCGCGCATTTAGCCGTGGTAAGGCCGCATTCCCTCGCGACCCTCTCGCGACCGAGAGAAAGCATGTGCTGCACGTGGGCTTCCACACGTCGTATCAAACGCGCGTAATAACGTGACAAATGGCCACTTTACGTGGCGACTGCCGCGGGGACATTCTTGCAAAGGCAGGCGCATTATGCGTAACGTTTGACGTCGTCGGTCTCTTTAACCCTGCGCCGGCGGCCCCTTCTTCGTCTTCCATTGTCATGCCTGAGCCTCCTCCTCACGGCCGAAGGGATGCAAAGGGTGCGGCAACTTGTTTAGTCATTCCGACATCTGCGAAGACAACAGCGAGCGCCGACGCGTGACGTACCGTCGGATTGTAAAATCTCGTCGGGTCGCGCTCATGTCCTCATATGCGGGGAACGTCGCGACCTTACCAGACACGTAGAGAAAGAGAGAGAGAGAGAGAGAATCTTGATCAGAGATTTCTTTGACGGATTCAAAGTCGTAATGCTTTTTATTTGTGTTGTATTAAATACCTTCGTATGCTCTTCAAATTTCTTAGAGTGAAATAAAAAGTAGCAAAAGTTTATTCGAGCAACTTTTCACTTAAAGAGCGAATTTTCCACTTTAAATCATCAAATATTTTTATTCGAAATTGAAGAGTGAATCTGATGTATAGTGGGTTACAAAACGATTCAGACAATAAGATTAAAAATTGAACAAACTGTCAAAATTGAGAATCATTACTGACAAATTTAGGCGCAATAATAATATAATTAAAAACACTAAAGAACACTTTCGAGTGACGGTATTTTCCTTATCGCTTCGAATAAAAATACTGCCGCTTTTCATTCGTTTTCAGTGAAACTTCGTCCCAAGAGATTTGGAGAATAACTTTAATTAAGAATTTCATCTGACTAGAAACTAAATGTGCCGCGATATCATTTAATATCTAAAAGTATCAATCTGTGTGTGTCTAATCTGTGTTATCTGATTAGGGAATAGCTCTCACATGTAATGTCGTCGGAACGAGTCTCTAGAATTTTTCTGTAAAATCTCAGACGCCGCGATCGCGGTGGATCAAGATGGTCACGGACGAGCAAGGCAGGCGAGCAAAAGTTTTGATTTACATATATCACGCTTTTAAAATAAATCCCGGCTGGATGCGCTCGGAAAGTACTTCGGAAAGTTACCTGTTACACGCGCGCTGGAAATTAAACCGGGATGCCCGTGTTCAGGATGCGCACGTGTCCGCTCGTAAATGCACGCGCGCGGAACTCACGAGATATTTTACAATTACTGCGAAATCCATTAAGGCGAACCGAAATAGCGACGTGCACGGGGGCCGCGTGTGTACGTATACGCGCGCGTAAGAGCGCGCAGACGGAAATTCACGAAACGACGAGAAGTTCTTGCGGAGTTATACGGCCTCCTCGTCGTCCTCGCGGCGAGCTAAGTCACATCGCGGACTAGTTGGGAAAACACGCCCCGCAAAACGTGCTATATTTATGTCCGGGTTGCGTTCGTCTCGCTAGTCGGTCGGACATCGCCTCTGACGAGATCTCAATGCCATTAACGGCTGAGCTGCACAGAACGAGTATCGACGCTCACCAGATTTCCTCGACAACGTCAGTAGAAAATTATTAATCCGTATTACATACGAAAAGCAAAGAAACTCGACGAAATTTCATATGAGGAACAATTTTCCCTTGCGAAGTAGAAACGGTCGGTGCATGGTCGGTCACTGCGTTCTCAAAGAGTTCTACACGGAGAGATTTTATAAAAATATTAAACTTAAGAATTAACGTAAAATTTTAGAATTAAGCAAAAATTACTATATATGTTTGTAATCGCGAGGAAGATGGTTCGACATTCGCAGTAATTGATTTTATCTTTTCACTTCATATATACTATTTAGTTTTTACAAACTGAAACATATTAAAAAATTTCTTGTGTTCTCAGCGAAATTGACCACGTTTCTTAGCAAAATGGATTTTATTGATAGTCAATTCTTTTATAAATATAAAAAAAATTTCCATGAAAAAAAATTACAATGTATATATGTTGTTCTCTCCGTATATTGTCTGCAACTCGATGTAATTACAATCACACTCAATTAACAAAATAATACGTTTGTTGACATGGCTAAGCAGTTAGAAAAAAATGTGAATTTGATATCAAGAAAGCACTTTTTCAAAGACACAGACTTTAATTCGATGTCGAGCACACGTCCTCGACTATTCGAGTCTTCTTTGGCGTAAGCGTTTTCTTGGCTTGCCGGCCTATCCGTTGTACGGCGAGATGAGAACGAGCCTGATAATAAGATCCAGCCGCAATGTGGAGAACACCTCGTAAGGAGCTGCGAGGGGGCCTAAGATACGACACTCGCGGTGCGGTTTTAACTCCTGGTTATATTCTCGGCTAGGAGATTGCCAGATTCAAGCAAGCCATATCTGCCTACGCGCACATACATGTCCGTGCAACGTACACACACGTACCAAGTCGGTCTCCACGCGCGTTACAAGGAAATACGGGGTTGAAGGCTGTGCACCCTTTTGGAATCACGCGAAGTCGCAAGTTAGCGGGACTAAGGGATACCGAGAGATCCGTGTCGGAAAAATACCGCGCCAAAATCGAGCGGTGCAAAAGAACACCAACGACATTTTGATAGCGAGCAACTGAGAAACAGAATTTCGTTGCTCATTTGCACCCCTTAATTTGAGAATGCCAGAATATTCGCCAGGTATGCGAGAATTTCGCGAGAAAACTGTAGCCCGAATTTCTCGAGGAATTTGGAAAGCTTTTTTTCCCATTTAAAATACTTTCACATAAGTCCACAAGGGAAGAAACTGTGTACGACGAGTCGTAGTCAGAGGTAATCAGAAACTGTAGCAACAACAGCCGGAACTTTTTCCTCGGCCGGCGAGGTCAGAAAGCGCCTCTGTCTTTTTCACGCGATCTCCTTCGCCGGCGGAACCGCATTTTTCGCTGATAGAAACGCACGGTCGCGGCGAGGATAATATTACGTATCACAACAATGCGCGCTGTGGCTGGCGCGTAAAAACACAGTGTTTTCGACAAAACTGTAGGAGAAAGCGGCAAGAGTTGCGGCTCGGGTCCGGCGATGGCTCGGGAGGAGTCGCGCGCGAATAAAAGGGAAATGTATGGAAGGAAAGATCTAATTTGTTCCTGTCGGGTCCGCTTTCGGATGCGTAGATGGTGGTTCCTGGGAGGGGTGGCGAGGGTGGAACGGAATTAATATTCATAAGCGTCCAGAGAGAGGTCTCGAGGGCGGGGTCAACTTACATGTATCTTTCGCTACTGACCCGAGCCACCGGCGCGATAACGGTCGGGAATTAAAATACTGCCCGCAGGTTTTAACCCTTCTTCGTCGTTCAGTAGACGCAGACGTGGTCGGCGTGCCGCAACCCTTGATGGCACTGTGGCGACCGCGACGGCGGCGGCGGTGGCGCGGCCGAACGGCGAGTTTCCACTCGGAGATCCTTAAAACTTCGGATGTAACGTTCGCGGCAATCTTCCGCGGGATCTACTTGCCGTTGTTGTCCCGTGAAATGTAAATCTGGATTAAAGGGCGTCGTGTAGAGTAGCCTGGGGGTAGAGGAGGGACGCAGCGGGAAGAGCGCGGAAGGAAGAAGCGGCCGGCGCGGACCTCGCAAATTCGTCCTGAGAATTCGTAACGCGCGGACGAGCAACGGCGGACGCATTTTCTTCGGACGCGCATACGTGCCCGAAATTCACCGCCAGCGAAACGCCGGCGACTAATCTGCCCTAATCTAAACGGTATTTCTAGTATCGCCGGATTCAAGTTCCGCGCGGTAACAACGCGTCCCAGAAAATTAATCTTCTTTCTTCTTACCTCTTGCTCTCTCCCGTGAAATCTCCCGGGGGATTTTCATTTAGTTAACGCTCGTATTTTCGTGCGCGAGGCCGTCTGCTTTATAATCATTCTCGTAACGAACATATCTCAGCATTTTCTTCCTTTTCACTTGGTGAGTACCTACGTGCGATCTCAGGACTACAGTATCGTTGGTGAGTGTCACTCCGGATCGGTAGACGCGTTAAAAAAGCGCCCAACCATATGTTAATTTTCTTTCTTCTTACCTCTTGCACTTTCATGAAATCTGCCGGGGATTTTCATTAAATTAACGCTCGTATTTTTATGCGCAAGACTGTCTGCTTCATGATCATTCTCGTAACGTATCTCAGCATTTTCTTCCTTTTTATTCAGCAAATCTCCACATGCGATTTCAGAACAGTATCGCTCGTGAGTGTCGCTCCAGGGTTGAGTTTGTCTTGCGTTTTCGTACTGAAAGCACCATTCTATCTTTATTGTTCATTATAAGTCGTAGCAAGATGAAATCATGCTTTCGGTACGAAAGTACGCGAGACGAACTTAACTTAGATCGGATAGATGCGTCGAACGATACGTTGATCTTTTTTCTTCTTGTCTTTTGCCGTCTCGTGAAGTTTCTCTGAGTATTTTCGTATAGTTGGTACATTTATATTTTCATGCGAGATCTTCACAATCACTCTCGCAACGAACATTCCCTGTATTCTTCCTTTTTTCATTTACCAAAATCCCGCGGTGCGATTTCAACGTCGTGAGTGTCTCTGGATCGGCAGTCGCGCCAAAAGAGCGCCGAGCCATATGTTACTCGCAGAGTTCACTCGCCGGCTATCATTAACCGTGGTGACTCATTGGGCGCGAAGTGACACAGCAGCGCTAAGGACGTCTCGAAGACGGGGCTGGCTGGATGAGCCAGCGCTTCCTGCGCTACACAATTAGTCCTCGGGTATTAATCCTGCCCGCTGGCCGTTACCCGACAGGATATTATGCCGCTGGAGGCGGCGAACAATGCGGATTATACGGGGAAAACGCTTCGATAGCGTTTCTAATACGAAATCCAGTGGGCGGCGAGGGTGGTAGTGCGACGATGGTTACCACCACCGGCACCCAGCGAGGGGTAAAGAGGGCTGGATACGCCGTCCTCGTAAACGTTAGCCCACGGACCGACTTAACTTGGCTGGCAATAATAAAATGATATAGGAGGCGAAATATGCATTTAAATTATCGCCCGGCGATAATAATTTGCATACCGCCGCGCGCGGCACCTCTCCGCCACTTCGATGGCCCCCTCCCCGGTTCGCTTAGTTTAGCCCCGTTTAATTTAAATAATACTTCTCGGCGCGGGGGGAAGCCGAGGCAAGATATACATAAAATCGCCATAACATTATAAATTATAACTGATACGGCTTATATCGCCAGAGCGAGAGCTCCGGCCGCCTCTTTCTCACTCTCTCTATCTCTTCCCCAGCCGCTCTCCCTCCCTCCCTCTCTCTCTCTCTCTCTCTCTCTCTCTCTTCCTCTCTTTCTCACGCTTTCTATCTTCTCGTTGCTGTGGTAGTCGTCGCGTGGAGACGCGCGTTCGGACGATTACGGACACCTAAAGGACCTCCTCGCCTGATTAAGGTGCGCCGAATGAGACCCCTCGAACCATTAATTTCGAATCGTGGAAGCGGAAAGAGACCGAAGACTAACCCTCAGGCGTCTCCAACCCCGAGCCACTTCCCGAGCCTTTCGCGAGGGATGATCGTGACGCGGATTTTTTTACAGGCGATCGACGTTGGTCGCCTTATCGCTTGGCGAATCTAATTATTACGAGACGACTGTTTACAAGCGATCGCTCCTGGAATCGCTCCTGGCTCGGAAAGTAGACGATAAATCTTGCCTGCCAAATTGCGCCCCAGCAGCCCGATCTGATCGAATCATCCCTGACGCGACGACGGGATATTGGCGTTGTGCATTTCGCGGCTGGCATCTAACGACACGAACGAAAAAATGAATGACTCGCCATTCGGATCGAAGAAACTCGAATTCTATGGTAATCAAATGGCGCGGCTGGCCATCGCGGTCGGCAATATGAATTTCTGTCCTCCGCTTCCCCCAGCGACGATACCACGCTCGCAATTGCCGCCGCCAACTCCATTCGCGCGCACGCATTGCATGAGCGAAACGTGCCACCGCGCCTCAAGGCTTTACGTTATTATTTTATTAAGTCGTAATATAGAGAGACGACCGAGATGTTTGAACACTCGCGCGCTGTGACGGTAGTTATACACAGGGTGTTCCAGAACTCTCTTCTCGATACGAAGCAGATATGGGAAGTCGCGCTAAGAAGTGCGACGGTCAGTCTCAGTCCCGAGACGTTTCGTCGAATTGCAGATCGCAAAAACGACAGGTTAAATGTTCACTGCGACCGCTCGAGTTCGACGCACATTTCGTGTGGACTCCACGAAAATTTTCGCTTTCGCGAAAATATGAAATATGCAGCAGGAAAAATGTGCGGAAAGAAGATCGAGGGCCACGCGGAGGCACGTGACTTCCGCGACACCCCGTACACGCACACACGCTTCGGCTTGCTCTCCCGCACACGTCGGATGGCCTCATGAGCCACGGTGCTTACCCATCGTCGTGCCAGCCAAGCCACGCAATTCCGCAAAGTATGCAGATCTAAGAATTCAAATGGCCGCCCTACACCGCCCGTAAAATGACGGACAATCGCGCTCGTAAACCACTATATTAAAATTCTATATCGTCCCCTTCCTCCCCCTCGTTGTAGCCGCGTCACCTTCCGTCCTCCGAGTCGGCTCACCCCCGCGCTTTTGCCTTTTCCACCCCGGTGCCGGGGGATTCAGGCGGGATAACCCTCCGCCGCCCACCCACTGATCCTTACATTGTACGGAGTTTGCGGACCATTCACCGGACATAGACGTTCGCGTTTATGCGCGTGCTGCGGTCATGCGTGCGGACATTGGCGCCTCGTGGCCGAAGTATAAAATGAGCGTCCACTTCCGGAAATGAGCCAGGAAAACGCGACGGACATCGCGCCGCGCGCGGAAAGTAAGACATAAAAAAGGTCAGGCTGCTGCAGACTGTTGGATCCTCTGAGTCTCTCTCGGGGTGATTAAGTGGACACGGGATTCGTTTGCCAATCTGTGAAATAAGTCTCGCGTATTCGCTGTCGATACCAAATTATTTCAACATTTAGATATTTGAGATATTTTCGTTGAATTTGGCCTCCTAGATAGAAGCACAAAGAACACCAAATCAGAACATAAATTGATCATTTTAATAATTGCTCGTTTTTCGATATATATATATATGTGGTGGGGCAAATCATCGTTTGTTCATCTCGAATCTCTCAACGTCAAAAATCGATATCATATTTTTGCGAACGCCCACGAATGCGTAATCTTCAGTCGCCGCCTCGGCTTTGTCGTACGTGGAGTCCGCGACCGCTCTCACCGGACATTCGCATTTATGTGCATGCCGTGGTCGTGCATGCGGACATTGGCGCCTCGGTCCTCAGATGCTCGGCTGGTGGGCGTACATAAAATATGCATATCTCCACTTCAGAAAATACGAATATATCAACCGTAGACGCGCCGGAAGATGACCGGAGCGACGCAGCGACGTCGAAAGGAATTTTACTTCGTCTGGGTAATGCACGAGGCGAGAGAGAGCTTGCGGCTTTCGCAGTCTGCAAATTGCACGCGTCGAATGCGCGACAGCAATTCATGCGGATAAAAAGAATTCCGCGAGCAACGAAGACATCTAATATCTCAGAAAGTAATTCGCGAACTTCGCCTCGTTTCGCAGATCGCGAGGATGTCGCTTTTTAGATCTATAGAATAGACTGCGCATCGCTGCAGGGAGATGAAATCAGCATTAGTAAGAGAGAACGGTATAGAGTAAGATGTTTTCCTTGTCTAATCGTCTAGTTGACGGGAAAAACGAAGAAGAAGAAACGACCACATAAAATCAATGTGTCCTCTCTTTCTTCCACTACATTATTTCTCCTACATGATCTTTCCTAGACGGTTGTAGAACTGACAAGGGAACACCGCGAATCTGAACTCTTTGATTTTGATATACTTTTGTGAGTAATAAAAAAATACCTATAAGAAAATGTTTTTACAATAGAAAAAGCTATTTTTTATTTATGCTTATGTCAATTTACAACACTTAACTTACCATTAAACTTTTACTTGAAGAAATTTTTTCTATCTCCTTTAATTTAAGAGTAATACACGAAAAAGTGGAATCGTCCTTTTTACTTTAAGAGTGTAAATCATAACTTTAAATAGCGATATTACTCTACATACTCACAAACGTATATCAAAATCAAAAAATTCGGGTTCGCGGTTTTCCCTTGTGAGATATTCTAAGTCAAATATCTCCCGTGGGTAAGTTTCAAGTGACGACTATTAATACAGATCTATACGAGGATGTTCGCGTGAACCTCGAGCGCTCGAGTCGGGCGTAACTTTTGACAGGACAAGCATCTCGAAAAACATACGAGCGAACGCGATCGCGTTGTGCGAGGACGTGCCCAATGATATCGGCGGATTCTTTCGCGAGAGGGTGCCGGAAGCGCGAGCGACCGTAATGGCAATTACGTCGGCGTATATCGCTGATTCACGTGTGTGCCTCACGTGTGTACGCAACGGCGAGAGCGTGTACGCAATAAGTTAATCGCGTTAGCGGCTCGCTTGATTAAACGAGCGATCAGCCTGATGGCTGTCCGTCGTGGGTGCGGCGCGGTCGGGCATTAATACAAAACTCGATTGTCATTCGTCGCCTGACCCCGCGGCCCCCTGATTACGTCGATTCATTAACCGTGGCTGTCCCGCCGTAGCCGGGGCGCGTTATTCCGGGGGCCGCGGCCGAAAATCAACTGACCTTTATCAACGTTCCGTCCGAAATTGTCCGCACGCGATAAAGCATCGTAAATAATGCTCCGCGATCGATACGTCGCCTGAGCAGAAAGAAGCGATCCATTTGTGCGACAAGAGTAATCAACATTCAGCGAAAGAACCAGCTCATTAGTCACGACTAATATCAGATTTTATGGCTATTAACGGCGACCTTACTATCAAGAGATTATATCTTGAATTATGTTTTTCTAAAATAATTAATAATATAATTTCACGTATAATGCACAATTTTTCGCGGTCTTACTTTTTAAATATGAAATTACTATATATTCTAGAAAAGTTCTCTTAAAATCTGTCGAGTAACTCAGATGAATTATTTTAACGGCTATCGAAATATCTTGTATTATAACACGCGAGTTTTTTGGTATCTTATCTACACCATTCGGTATAATAGTCTTAATATTTATCAGGCTTAGTTCCAAACGTATTTTTCTATGACGCACAACGTGTGCACATATTCGTGCATAGTGACTATTGATTATTCTGATGGAGTCGTCTCTCGAAATATGCAACAGTTATAACGTATAAATATGTAAACATATTGCCCGTAATCGAGAAATTCGCTTGAAACTAGTGAATGTTAACGTTGTTATACCGATATTGTGTACATTGGCTTTCCCTAAATCACGACCCACCGCGACTCAATTAACAGTCGTCGATCGATCGCGCGTTCGCTGAGGCTGACACGACGAGAAGAGACAACAGCACGCAACGGATTTCGACGTGGAGGAATGACGCCTTGGCGCGTTTAAAAGTTTTCTCCTCGTTAAGACGTATTCCCGGGGGTCGTCGTCGACAGGACCTAACGAGAGAGCGTCGTGTTCCACGCTGTTGTCTCTCTTTCTCTCTTTTTTTCCCTCTGCTCACTTTCTGCTCCTCTCTCTCTCTTTTCCACTGTTAGAAACACATTTATTAACGGCAGCTCGGCTCATCCCGCCGCTAAGTACCGGTAAGAGAGTACCATCCCTGTTGCTTTTCCTCTCACCGAGAACCTTCATTCACTTTGGGTAGCTGTCTGCTGTCCTATTCGAAGCAGAGGAAAAAAAAACGTCGTATTGTCAACGCCTTATTAATCCGAAGACGAGGGTGAGAGGAGAAGGAGTAGACGGCTGCAGGAGTCGGCGAGCATGGAGGTGTCGCGGGGAAGAAAGGTCCTTTGAAGAAATTAAAAGAACAGAGGGTATAATGTGAACACATCCATTCCCCGCCCCGGTCGCTCGCCTCTCGGTCGTCTTCTTCGCCCTCTGCCCTTCTTACTCGCTTTTCCTCTCTCTCTCTCTCTCTCTCTGTTCCTCGCAGAGCGCATTAACATCGTCGTGCTGCGCGAGGTCTCGCTAAGCGCCAGTCAGATAGACATCTCGAGCCTTGTCACGGTTTCTTAAAATCCGACTTATATTTCGAGCTTTTCCCCCTTGACCTATCCTCCAAACGTTTTCCCTCGCTTTCACAGAGAAACCTCCTCTTTTTACCAACTTTTAACGCGCCGGAAAGCGGTAAAACGCCGCGTAGAATCGTTCGCTAGTCTAAGCGATAGAACTCTCGCCGGATCAGTCAGAGGAATTTCACTTGTGTAAGATATAAAAAGAAAAGTAGATTAAAGCACTTTATTATCGACATTCCCCTTAATCATTAAAAGATTCTCTCTTGGGATCATAGAATGCAGGCAATAAGTTTAACTTCAATGCTAGTCGCAAGAAAAATCAGGTTTTCTTTAGAGTGTCAATGACTAAGGAAGACAATGACTAATTGGGGTTTCTTCTTCTAATAAGGTGAACCACACAATTATTGACATCCCCCTTAGTTATTAGTACTTTCGAAAAATTTGTTGCAGGTTTTTCCTGCGTGCAAGGAATTTAACTATAAAGTCGGTCGCAAAAAAATAGGTTTTTTTAACAAGTAAACTTACCCAAAAATTGCACTCCGATTTCTTTCTAATTTGGCACAAATGTAAAAGTATAAAAAATATTTAGGTCATATTTTTTCATTTTGATCAACTTTGAGTTTCATAAGCAGTTTATAGCTTTTTAATGTTCTCACTTCTATTATCAACAAGTGCAACAAAAATGCATAAAAAATAAAATG
>NW_022639572.1:46542-57628 GCF_010583005.1 Odontomachus brunneus | reverse complement strand
GCACAAATGTAAAAGTATAAAAAATATTTAGGTCATATTTTTTCATTTTGATCAACTTTGAGTTTCATAAGCAGTTTATAGCTTTTTAATGTTCTCACTTCTATTATCAACAAGTGCAACAAAAATGCATAAAAAATAAAATGGAATACAAGATATAGGCGTTTTTGGTTTGCTGATTATGAATATGAAGTCAAATGTATAAAATTATTTGTGTAAATAATAAAATATTTAAACAAAACATGTAAAAAGTTGAAAAAAATTATTTGTACAAATAATTTCTTGATTTGGCCGAGATTCAAATCTTTTTTGAATAGTTTAGAATAGATTTGAAATATTTCAGTTGGAATCTCGAGTAGAGAAATTTAGAATGGTTCGTATCTCAGCTATGCCGATGTTGTTAAAATTTTAATTAAAATTGCCGGATTTCGGTTTGACCGAGATTTGAACCATCTTTTACTAATTTAACACGGATTTAAAATATTTCGGTTGGAATCTCGGCTAAAGATATTTAGAATAGTTCGTATCTCAACTATGCCGATTTTATTAAAACTATTTAACTCTATCTTATATTCAATTTTATTTCTTGTGAATTTTTTACTTGTTGAGGATAGGAGTGAGAACATTAAAAAGTTGTAAACTGCCCGTGAAACTCAAAGTGGGCTAAAATTAAAAAATATGACCTAAATATTTTTTGTACTTTTATATTTGTGTCAAATTAGAAAGAAATCGGAGTACTTGTAAGTTGTTAATAACTAAGAGGGATGTTAATAATTAGATGTTTTACTCTACAAGTGCAAACTCAGACTCACACATATACCAGTTGGTCCTACAAATTGATAAAAATGCATCCTCCTGTTATCATGATCGCCAGCGTAGCCGCAAACGTATCATTAGATTTTTCCGGTATGTGCATAAAACGTCTGCATTACCATAACCGTATACCGTTGATATGAACGGCGCACTTGGCCGGTATTTGTATCAATTCACATTCGGTAATACGATGCGTCGCCGCGGACCCGAAAAGAGACGTACGACCATTTCGTGTTGAAGAGCGGTCGTCGTAATGTAAGGCATCTGCGTAAGGATGGCAAACGAGGACGTTAGCCGAATAATGCAAAGCAAACCCGTGCTGAGATATAGTCCGGCATTTGTTCATATTAAGGCGCTGTCACGGCTCGCAATGTTCGCGTGTCGCGCTGTTCACCTCCCCCTTTCTATCCGGTGACATTTCGGCCGCGTGCCTGCGTGTGTTTTGAAATTATATAACGCGAGAACGCCCGACGTCGTTAGTCAACTCGCGCCGCATCTCGCTGTTAACTATGTGTATCTTGAGCAGCCGTTACATCGCAATTTGTCAGGGCCGCTTCGCCGCTACGCGGCGCAATTCCGCGCGTTAAGTTGCGCGCCCGGCGCGATATTTCGGCCGGCCGTGACAACTCCGCGTCCGGGATTTGTCTCGGGCCGATGTTTACCGAGCAAACAATGAATAAACGCCGCAACGACATGAGAGGGAGATGGTGATGGTGGTGGTGGTGGTTGATACATCGCCAAAGATCGCGCCTTTTCCGAACAACGAGAAATATCGATGAGAACAATTGGGGGATTCAAGTGATAAATTGTTTCCTCGGGAAATCCATGTCTGAGCGCTTAGGGGAGACTCTGAACGGCGAAACGACGATCTATGTCAACGTCGTCGCCATAGATCCATGAGACGCCTGGTTGATCTTAAAATCGTTCAGTTCAACGAGAAGCGGAATTCCGACCCGTCACCTGGCAGACAGACTTTGATCATAAGTGACACGCGCGACTTTACGGTAAACCTAAGTTCTAAACTAATAAGGCAACACCACGGTGCGGCACGATCGAGAGAGGCCGTGGGTGCAAACGCCGATGGAAGCAGAAGGGTCCAAGTTTCATGGTGCTGCGAACCGGGTCACCCGATTATGACGCTGATCGTCTGCGAGAGACAACCAAATTGGACAAGTTGAAGGAGTGGAACCTTCTTCGTCGCCTATAGACCCCATTAAACTCCCAAAGATCTAAATCGCGGATATCTTTATCTTTGATTTCTATTCGCGTATCTTGCAATATTGTCATCAAGCATGAATACTGGCTCGTGTATAAAATGTCTTGAGCTTTTCGCAAAAAATCTGTCCTGAGTTCTTAAGAGAAAGCAGCTTAATTAATTACATTAATTCATTTTACTTTTACAGCGATAATATTTCTTCGCATAAATCACGTTAAAATTAAAGTTAAACGTTTAATTAGGGACTAACAGATCCTTTCTTTGTACATGAAGCAGTATCTTCAGTATTTTCATCCCTCGGGGATTATGCCTCCCTTTTTACATCCGTATCCGATTTTTTTTTATCCGCTCGCGAGGGAAACGTACGTCGCGTTTGAGATCGACGTTACCGAGAAAGAATGATCTCCGACGAAACATTGTTTCCCAGTTCGAGCTTCCGCGTCGAAAGAGGTCGAAGAGCGCTAGGTGGTTGGCGTCGGGTGTAAATTTGCATTGAACGAAATGAGGCGCTATGGGGCATTCCAGTCCGTAGTTAATAGCTTCCCAACGATTAACTGTATCTCTCCAACCACCTACCATCCGTGCCCAGCCCTCTTCCTCATCCTCTCTCCCTCTCGCTTTCTCCTCCCTATTCATCCGCTGCTCGCTCACCCTCGTCCTCTTTCTCTCTCTCGTCCGCCACACACGTCCTTCTTGCTCCTCGTCGCACGCGCCACGTCCTAGCTACCTATATCGTCCCTCCTAATAATGTATGTCCCAAAGGTCGCGAAATAACTGACTTCGTCGCTCGACGGGCGACGAATATCGCGACCACCGTCGGCCGATCGGGTCGGCGAATTGCTGTACTAGACCCGAGAAAAAATTACGGCGAGCGCGATATCCTCGAGAAATAGGCTCGTTTGCTCTTCGTCGCGGCTTGATTGCGGTCTTTGTCAGTCTGACGAATCATCGACGGCACGCCGGGGTCGGAAAAGGCAACGCCACTGCGGCAGCCAATAGTTTCCAGGCGTGTGAAGGCGCCACGGGGGTTATAGGGCATAATTTAGTGGACAGTTTGATATACAAACAATCTTTAATGAAATTCTTGGTGTTCATTAATAACGCATTACAGCCTCGCGCGCCGGTGTGTCGGCATCGGTATCCGGGAATCCCGCTTTCTCTCTCTCTCTCTCTCTCTCCCTCACTCATTCTCTCCTCTCTGTCTCTCTCGCTCTCCTCCTCCTCCTACTTCTCCTCCCCCTCCTCCACCCCTTTTATACCCTACCATTTTCCTACTCATACTCCGGTGCAGCCGCTTCCGCGCGTACCATCGTCCGACACCCTTTATCGCCCTGGCTTTCAACCAACCCTCGCTCTTTCCACCATCGGAACATCCTCGATGAACCACCGCACGAATATGTTACGCATTGCCGCGGTGGCTGTATTCGATTTTTGATCCAAACGCGTCCAAATCAACGTTATATTCTTTGCATTTCAATTGACAAACATATCATATTGATTAACGTTATTTTAGTCTCGATGTATGAGACAGAGTACAATTGTCGAGGAATACGGTTGGGACAAAGCTTCGTCTCGATCACAGTAAGTTGGAGTTCAGTTGGAAAGTATTTTTTGGTACGCATCGCGAAATATTCGCCTTGTTACATCTCATTAAAACCAGTGTTCGTTTTCCCTTGAAAAACCCACGACATACTTTGGGCGAATCTATTTCATTTTTCAGTGCCGTCTGCGCGTTCTCGCGGGGGCACAAGTCGAACGAGAGACACGACACTCGATATATCGGGACGAACAAGTCTCCCCCGTCGAGGAAACCTGGGAAAGAAGCAGCCTCTGGGTAGGAAAAAAAAAGTAATTGCCCCTTGATACACGCCGATACCCCTCCTTCGGGGATGCCGCCTCGTAATGATGTTCACGTTGGCGAACTTAGTTCGAAATTAAATATCGGGGCAAGGAGGTGGAACGCTAGCGGAGGGGAACGTCGAATCGGGAGGTCGCGAAGGAGGAAGGGAACGACGTTGCGCACCTGCCTTTTTCCCGGAGCGGCATGATAAAAATCAAACTGGAAAACAAACGAGAAGCGGGATCGTATTATAAAGTTTTTTAATCGATAGACGATGCGCGTCTCTGAGGGCGGAAGAGCCAGTGGGATGGGAAGATATCTCGCGGGTTCGTAGATAGACGGGGATGAAAAAAGAGAGAGTGAAAGAGAGAAAGAGAGAGAGAGAGAAACTCCAAAGAGGAAACTGCGCGATCGAGCGAGGAATCCTGCGGCGTGCTTACTGGCTCGTGTAATAATGAATTTATACCTCGCGCGCGAGAACGCTTTCGGAAGTGACGACGTGCCACTTTTCTTTCTCGCCTCGTCTGCCTTTTTAGAATTTTATTTAATGAAAAGATCCCGGCTCTCTGACGAGATCTCGTTTTGTGCTTGGAGATCCTTATCCCGTGAATTCGCGAACACATGCCCATTCAGAAACAGCAATCGCGACTCCAGTGGCAAAATACATAATGTTCTTAATATAAACGAATGATCTTAACATGAGCGAAATAAGCAGTATTAATATTTATATTAACAAATGGTAAAATAACTGATTATTGATAACGTGTTTCTCCGCTTCTCTTGTTTACAGTCGTTACAACCGACAGATCCGCCGATCTTCGATATCACCAATGTCCTGATAAACGAAACAGTAACACAGTTGGCGTTATGGGGCCACTTGGGTATCTCCCTCGTGGAGCTACCGAAACGATGGGGCAAGGATACCGTCTTCGAAAACGGCAAAGATACGATCCTCTGCACGTGAGTACACATTTATCTCTGTTCAGATTGCTTCTGTCAAAAATCACGCTTGTCATATGTAAATGCGAAGAGTCGATAAGAGACTCACGTATAAAATATTTCAAACATATCAATATTTTTAAATTCATAAAAAAGACAATGTGTGTAAATTCAAATATTGATACATTTGAAATATCACATATTAATGTGTGACTTGCGTCTTTTTAAAAATACACATATAGAATATAAAAAAGAGGTGATATTTATATTAACGATTATCCCAAACTCGCGAGAATCTCCAATGAAATAACATCGGTGGTGATTTCATTGGTCGGTACCTACGAACATCTTCGAAAAGAAGCGCGTACCGGCGAAATGCGACTCGTAAAAACGGAGATAAAGTTAGTGGCGGATAATAAATCGCGCTATCTGCCTTTCCCGTGCCGCCGCCGACGCCGCCACCGCCACCACGTCTCCTGTAGGCGTCCTAATATCCTGTAATTAAGAGGGTGTTACGGTGACGCCCGGGAAACCCCTTCGGCCTCCCTCTTATGGAATTAAGGTGGCTTTACTCGGTTAGTTTTCAAAAGTTCCGGGGGGTCAGGAAGCACCGCTGAATACTAACCGCCTCATCAACGACACATGCCACCCGAGACTACTGTCTCGCGTAACATTACCCGGTGGTGTGCCATCGCCACCCCCGGCTTGCGTCCCGACCCCCGGCCGTAATCTTTCGGGCGATTAGAACGTCGCGCAATTACGAGCGCCGTTGGAGATTACGCTCGTCCACGCGTCGCCGAGCGCCGTGGCGCAGTCGATCGTCGTCGATCGGAACGTCACTTTCGCACGCGGCGCTCGTGTTCATCGCCCACCTGCACCGAACAACCTGCCGCAATTCCATCCCACTAAATTCCTCTATCGATAAAATTAAGAGCTTGAAATTAATTAATGTTGAGGTGATTGCGTTGTCTATTGCAGTTTGTTGAAGGCTTGACAGACTATTACGCTATTTCCAGGTAGGGATGGGCGATGTAGTATCGATATTTCAGATATTTGTAGGCTTTATTATCGATATTCTATCTTTTGATATTAACATATATCGATATTTGGATAGGAATATCGAATTTATGATACAATTCGTATACAACTAAACAAGTCCTCTAACAGATGTCTCGCCTAAACCCTATATTTTCCTTATATTTTCCTTAAAGTTGGTAATGTTGGGGTACCGACTGAATAATCCCTGGAACCAATAATGAGCACTGAGCATTGATACAGTCCGTAAAGTAGATCGACATATTCTATTGGATAGAAATGCACAAAATGTCTTTGATCTTTTATAACAGATCTAGAAAAAGGAAATAAATGTGTGGTCACTGATCTTTCTACTGACTTTTCATTGGTTGAACTTTGTTTAATAAGAAAGGTAATAGTAACGTATTTTTACAAATTAAAAACTTCCTCAACATGTTACAATATAAGTTACAATATAATAACGTTACACTATAGATATGTAACATTGTATGTAATCATATGTTAAACACCAATATATCAACTTATGCATAAGTAAAATTAATATTATTTATAATTATATTGCGGTATGTTGAAAAAGGTTAGATGATATCGATAATATCGATATCACTAATATCGACACATTCCTGATATTTTTTATATATCAATACTTTTATTACGATACGTTTCGATACGAAATATCGATACTTTCTACTGTATCGCCCATCTCTATTTCCAGGATTCAAGAGAGAGTTGAAAGATAAAAGAACTATATAAACAAATCGACATCGGTACACGGTCATATTTTAGTACCCTTAAAAGCTCCTTCGAACAAACATCGCGATGTGAAGTTCACGAAATATTCGTGTCTCGACGATGAAGATGGATATCACGCGGCGCCACGAGGAACTCGGCACCTGAATTAAACGGTAATTAATAGCAAAATACGATGACTCTTAATCCACCAGCGGTATAAACGCGAAAGGGGTAACCGCTCGTTTTAAGTCGTCCTCCGCATTATAATTTCATAATAAGCTGAATTCAGAATAAATGCAAGTACCTTCCCTGACTTCCTGCTAATTCGTAATTCCGAACTTTTTCCGGAAGCGAACGAACCGCTCGCTCTTCGAGAGCGAAAGGGGAAGAAAGAGAGAGAGAGAGAGAGAGAGAGAGAGAGAGAGAAGGGAGCAGAGGATGAGAGCGAGGGAAAGAGAAGAGCAGAAAAGAGAGAGGTACGAGACCGACCGCCGCTAAACAAACTGGCCAAATTAAGAGCGGCAGTTTGCGCGCTAAAGTTTTTTCGTCGTTTCACTTAGGCGATTTCAACCCGGTCTCCGGGTTCGAGCGAATTTATTAAGAACGCACGTAGCGCATTATACGCGCATACCGCGCGAAAGATCGCGCGGGAACAGTTTCTAAGTGAGTCGCAGCCATTAGAACGAATCTCGGGGATTTAATGTCTCTCCCGCCTCTCCGCCAACCGGCTTAAATAAGGCTAAATGAAGTTTATGCGTTATTGCCGACGGAACTTCCGGTAGACGCGCGGCCTCGCCGAGGAGGCTGTGAGACTTTGAGCGCGTTATCATCTCGCACTTTTAACTTGGCCAAATGTGTCGCGCGCGGAGAGAGAGATCGGAAGTCGATCGAATCGAGAGACTTCTTGATGTGGCAGTCACGCGGTCCCATCTCTAGTGAGAGATCCTTGCAAGACACATGTGTGACTTCACAAGTACAAACGCAATGTTGACCAACGCAATTATGGAAAGTCACGATCGCAACGGTCGGCTGTAAGTCGCTGCTGAGGAAGTTCAGGGGCCGACCGATGTCGGACAGTTGATGTGACGGAGCTCCGTCCACCCTATCGCCGAGTTACAGGCTGACTTGGCGTTCGCGCGCCTTCCGGAACGTCGCGTCGGGAGGAATAATGAGAGCGATTAAAAATGCAGCGGGGAACTTCCGATAGGTAGTCCTCGACGTCCCCGTCGCGCGTCCTGAAACCGAATAACGGGTCCCGCGGCCTGCTCGGGCAGGGAGGATGGGCTTCGGATTAAGCAAATGGCGGCAATAATAGTGATTATTCGGATTATGATATCAGAGCGCGAAGTGGGTTCGCTCAGACTTACCGGCAACCACTAACTGCCGCGCCGCCAAATCCTGACTTCAAGACACCGGATTAAAACTATTACCACTTCGTGGCACCCCTTCGGTCTCGCTCCGCGCCACCCCGCACCGTCCCTCGACGGACCCGCACGTCTCGCTCACCTTCGCGGTAGGTTCTTTCACTCCCTTCTCGGCTGTTTTAAACGACCCCCCGAAGATCACGGAGTCTGGCACGGGCTTATTTTCGCGGAATAGTGTGTCACAAATCTTCAAGATTGTCAGACGATCATCTGGTATAGCGTAAAAATTCAAATTTGCTAATTTACTATTCTCCTAAATTTTTCTTTACGCAATTGGTATGATTCGACAATACAAATAAAACGAACATTTCGCGACAAACATTAAATGCTGTCAGCATAAATATTCGAAGACGGGGAAGATTACCCTACTTCTTGAAGCGAAACAGTAAAATGTTTCTGAATGAATCGACAAAAGGAGTATTTCGTCGCGATAATCAATGAATATTCGCTAATTTTCAGTGAAAACATCCCCACTCTAGTGCTTTACCCCACATTTCGCTGATTTGCACCGGTGAAAGTAAAATTTGACTTCAAAACCTATAATGCACAAATTTGTTATACGCTACGCTAAGTCTAACTCTCTTTTAAACTCTGCATTTATGGCGGCGAAATGGACAATTTCCGTGCGATTTGCGTGCAAAAACACTGTATTTGCAAACTGCATCAATAATAGAGAACATTCTGTGCTATTAACTGATTCTTTGAGCGAGATGATTACAGCGCTATATTTATAATTGAGCCAACAATTATAAGTACACTGCATTGCACGGAAGAATGCACTGATTGTACCTCAGAGATTATTTCTCCGAAAAATCACGCAACATGATGAACGTACCGTTAGGCGGTGAGTAACGGTACATAACAGTGAGTAACAATGGTTCAGCCGCAATAACAGTTTACCCACACCCGCCGCGAGCGAAGCAGCGGCTATATTCGGTCGCGGATAATCGCTATAGGAAGTAAGTACAATTCCTACCGCATAATGCGGTGCCACGGTGGTGTGGTGGGCGAATCGCACTACACCGTCGCGAGTCCCGGTATTAATTCGACAACGAATTGCGAAAGCGGCGCCATTCCGCTCGGCGCGGGAAGATCGTCGCCTCTTGGTTGGCTCGAGCGGCTAATTATTGTTTTAAGGATTACCGTTATGTGTTTATTATGCGGCCTGGAGGACCTTACTCTCCCTCCCTGCCGCCCTCTTACCTGCCTTAATATTCGGTAGATTTCAGCTTCTCCGGGAGAAATCTACGCCGCTTCTTCCGCCCCACTACTACCCTCCCTTCTCCCTCGCTAAAAGTCAGCCTACGTTTATGAATAATTCTCACCTCTTATAACCACCCCCTCCTTCCTGCGCTCTTCCCCGTACCCCTTCCCCCTCTTCCCTCTCGCCAGCCGCCCCCGCTACCTCATCGCAACCTTTACCCAATCCACTCGCCAGCACCGCGAGCGAACGAGCGAGCGCGTCTCGCCGAACCACCCTCGGAGTATTCGCCTCGTAAACCCCTAATGCCGGCTCTTCATCTGCGAGCTCCCAGATTCTGAGCCCCGCGGAAGCGGGCGAGTCGCCGTAACGCCCGCAGCAAGAAGCGGAAAGTAGATAATGGACACACGCGTAATTACAGGTACGAGCGTTCCCTGACTAATGACCTTATTAAGAAGTTCTTCGTGGTGGATGTGATTTCTCCATCTCGCGTAGGACGCGGGATTTCATTGCGGATTTACTCGTGGCGCGAGTGTATCGCGAATCGATGATTATTCGAGTTCTTCTCCGATCGTATATCGAGCATTAATAAGAAAATAAAATCATTGACGCCACACGCAATATATCTCGTTAATAAATACATAAAATGTACGAATAAACGTTCCTGTTTTAATCTATCGGAAAACTCTGGTAAATAAAGTGTCATCGACGCTCGTTTCGTCGAGTTTTGTTTTCACATTAGCACGTTGCCGTATCTCGAGATGTTTCTTTGGTCATTCATATTTGATGAGAAATTTACAGGATTAACGTAGAATCGAAATTTCGCCTCGGGTGTCCCCACGCTGTCGCGAAATTTATTGCTCCGATCATCTTTACGGCATGTCGGCGTTTAATGAACGATAAAATCGCGTGCTCCAGCGATATCGCCGCCGGCGCGGTGAATTGAATTTATACTTTTTTGATCGAACAAAAATGCGGCATCACACCGCGCGTTCGGAGCGGAAGAAATATTTGTCTGGGCGTGATGCGCGAGTAATGTTTATGACGGCGAAAGAGCGTGGATGTGTACGCGCCGGCGACTATTTTATATCTTCCACGCGCGACCACACATTCCTCAAAATTTATATTAAAAACCATCGTATCGCGAGTTACCATTTTGCACGATGTAACCGCCAGTTTACGCTCTCCACACGCGGCCAAAAATATTTTCAGTTTTACGCTAGAAGCACCTTGAAACGCACCTTACTCTCTAAATCTATTGGGGTGAAATCTCATTCGAAAAGTAGAGTGACGAGTCGCTAGAATTATTATTATTATTATCGAATTCGAATGATTTTTCACTCATATAGAGTTGGTTTTCTATTCTGAATTATTGAAAGGAATATTCTCTGAATAAATGAATTCTATCATCACAGGAACATATTCACCCTAATCGACTGAAAATTCGCTCAAATAGAGTCAGAATCCACCCCAATCAAAACAATAATTTAATATGACTCTTAAATACACAATTAAAGTTAAAGTCAATTGGAGCCAGGCTTGCAAGATTTACATAATTGATTGAAATTAGACAAATAACCAAATGTGCATAAAATATAATCAAGTCGAGTGAAAACAATCAGTTACGATTTCGAGTGGCAGTATTTTCATCATCGCCTCGAGTGAAAATAGTGCCACTTATCACTCATTTTGAGTGAGATTCTACTTCAAGGAACTTAGAGAGTACGTATTCCACCAGTGGCGTAGCCAGAAAAAAGTTTCGGAAGGACTGCACTTTTTATTTTTGACGAACAAAAAAAGATTATTCGAAAAAATTTTTCTCACACTTAGCATAACCCAAAAAAATAATTTCGGAGGAAGCTGCAGCCTCCTCAGCCCCCCCCCCCCCC
>NW_022639572.1:12825-46528 GCF_010583005.1 Odontomachus brunneus | reverse complement strand
CCCCCCCCCCCCCCTGGCTACGCCACTGTATTCCACACATATTCATATATGATATGATTAACAGAGTTTTCAATGGCATCGCCACAAACCCCAAACATTCGCTACATTATTTAAGCTAAGCTGTGCGGCCTGATAGGAGTTGATCCAGATTGACTCCGCGCTGGGTGCGAACGAGCGAGCGTCAGCCAGCCAGCCGATTTAAGCTCACACGTGTGGTTTGACCGTTAAAAGCAGGTGCGAACGTCGAAAAAAAACGGTATTTGCCGAACGCGTACGTGTTCCCGCGTGCACTTGAAACCGCTTCGGCCCGAAAGACAAACAATAAAGAAGACAGATTTATGAGGCGCCATAAAGCTCGCGGGCTAATCTGTCAGCCGTGCAAGCTCATTTATTCCCGAACGTGGAAATACCGCGAACCGCGTTGCAGAAACGGTCAATCGGATCGCGGCGCGCGCCAGAGAGAGTTCCTCGAGCATATGTTGAACGTGCTACGGAATATTTCACCCACTGGCTGAATCTCTCACCCGCTCGGACGCGGGGGTGTGCTCTCCTATCTGACCCGGGCCGCCGGCCTCGGGCGGGGCGGGAGGCGCAGCGCGTTTATTTAAAAAATGATTTAACCTAATGGTTTTACATATGTAATCCCGATATAAACCGGCGGCTAATCTCGGGCGACCACACGCGGTGCTACGCGCACTCACACAGGCGCGGTCGCGCGGAGGGAGAAAAGAGGGAGAGAGAGAGAGAAAGAGAGAGAGCCCGCGCCCTGTCTCCAAACACACGACATCTACTCTACACCCTCCGTATTCCACCCCCTCCCCACTTTGGGTTTCCCCTCGTTTTTCTACTTTTTTTCGATGAGCAAGCACTAACGAAAATCACCGGCTTGCCGGTTGTTTTCGGTGGCGAGCGTGGGATCGCGGGAGGAGCGCGCGACGGGGGTTGTTTGCGGAGGCCGAGCATAGGGTCGCGCGCTGTACTCGCGCGCGGGATGATTTAGATGGTCCCCGATGATATCCGCGCCTTTTGAAAAATGTCGGCACGCCGAGGAAAAAGCGTATAAGCCGTTTTACGGTTTACGTGTGTCGCGCTTTATCAGGGCCGGCGCGGCCTGAAACTTTATTGCCGGCCGAACGATATTTCTCGTCGAATCAGCGTTAACGAAGGAGTTGAATTACGAGAGGTCGCGCTGAATTAAAAAGCTCGCTGTCACCCTGTTTAATCGGGCCGCGTTTGCCCGCGATAGCGGCCAAAGTGCGCGTTTTTATCTGCCGTGCCGTCTTCGCCGTCCTAGAGATATTCGTTCTTCGCCCAACAGTTACACGCTTTGATTTATATTATTCCTTTGTAAAGGGCTAGCAACCGAGACTGAACACAGATTTATTGATAATTGATCTCGGTTATTGGTTCCAGATTGATTTTAGAAAAGAAAAAGATAAGATAAATTTACAAAATGCAACATATTGTCTCAGTGTGCAGGACATAATTAAAATACGGAGTATGGCGCTTATATACAGGTCAATACGACGACTTGCCTGTCCGGTTCACTGGCAGGCGCACGTAGTTGTGCATGACTTCAGTAGAGACCTTGATGGAACACTCGCTTGCGCATTTTCTTTCCTGTTAAGTTTACATTCCAGTTAAGTGAGCATTCCACAAAGGCTTACTGAGACCGCGCACGACTACATACGCCTACCGGCGAAACGCATAGGCAACCCGTCGTACTGACCTGTATGTAAATGCAACTTCCGTGTCGTAGTCACGAACAAAAAGGGTTATCCGTAATTCTGGGGTGAGTTTGTGAACTCTCCGTCTTGTCCAATAAAAAAATTCGTTTTTCAACAAAAGAATTTTCTCATTGCACTCAGAGAAGGAGACCCAATGATGCAACTATATAAGAATGACAACTATGTGAGTTTTGTTAGTAGAATTAATATGTATAGTTTAAAAAATTATTTTAGGTTGCAATAACTATAAAAATAGTTTATTATAATTCTATATACATACATATATATATATATATATATATATATATATATATATATATATATATATATAAATTAGACTCATACAATTGTCACTTTATACTTATCATTACTACGCTCTTCTCTGCACAAGACGAATGAGCTCACAAACTCATCCCGAAAATCGCGAACAACCTTTTTGGCTACGACATCCACGAGTAAAAATATTATGCGAATTCTTCGATCACGATCTGTCCAATTATCACCACTTCAATCATATATACATTTTATGTAGATTCGTACGTTCATTTACCGCCATCACGGTTACCCGCGTCTAATCAAAGAATTCCGGGAGTCGCCCGCTGGAGAATTTAAATACGCGAGACGCGTTCCAGCCATCGTCGTCGGCGTCGTCATCGTCGTCGTCGTCGTGGTCGTCGTCGTCGTCGTCGTCGTCGTCGTCGTCGCCGTCGTTTCGCGTAACGAAATAAAAGCCGTCGGCGAAAGAGAGAGAAAGGGGCATCTGTCGGTTCTTTTAATTACAGCGGTACGTGTGCTAGCCACGGGCACATTCTGGGATGCCCGGGCACTCCTGTTCTCGCGCTCCGGACTCGGTATCCTTTTGTTTGCCGTATCTCGTCGTGGCCACGTCGCTCGCCTACGCCAGTTTCCAACATCGTGTTTCGTGTCCGAAGACACGCGTTCACGTGACGAAAAATCGATACCCACAATCTAATCATATCTCCATTCGTCAACTGCAAAAAACAACCCGATTAGATTCTTCATCGTCCGACTTTTCACTTGAAATTAATATCAATAACGAGTTTCATTCTAATTTCGAAGGCGGAAATTTAATCATCCAGAGGAAATAATTAGCAAGACCAGTGTCGGTAACAATTCAGTTTCCTCTTTCGTTATATAGACATTTCCTTTTGATCCCGATCGCTAGTCAGGACCTCCCGTTAAATCAATAACGAGCCGTCAATCGCGTCACGAACAAGTCGCGCTTTCCCAGCCTGCGCTCAATCGATATCGCTTTTTCGGACTAGCTGTTTGCCAATGATACTCGTGATTAACGCGTATGAAGCGTCGCCTAATTACCTTGCGCGATGTTCACGGCGTGTGTTCCGCCGCGAGAGGTACTCGGCAAGGCTCTCGACACCCTCGTCGCGCGGCGAACGTGGCGAACGCTACGTTGGGGATAAGTGCCGGCGAAGATCGAGAACCGGAACGTGTCGGGACAGCGGCGCAACCGGGAAGCCGGGTTCTCCCGGGTGAGAGGAGCCGATGGCAGGGCGCGATGGAGACGCGAGCGACGCGACGCGACGCTGCCGAGGCGCGCCGCGGCCTGGAGAATTAACGGGCTTAGTTGCCGACGCAGGTGTCGTCGGGAAGGCGAAGGAAGGCAAGCGAGAGTCGGGATGAATTACGACGGGAGCGTCAGCCAGCGCCAGGAGAACGTCGGTCGTTATATTTTGCGCAACATCCCGATTTTATGGGCCGCCCCCCGCGCCCTCGGACGAGCGCTGTCTTCCGTGCCCTCTCGCCGGGGAGAGAACGCGAACTTCCGCTGTAACGCGGCTGTTGCTCTATAATGAGCACCGATGAGCGAAATGGGGTGAAGCTGCTCAAGAAGAAGAGCGAGATCGCGGATTGATCGGTCCCCGACTAGAAATTTGTCCCATGATGTCATCCGGTTATCCCAACCGGTTGTCTGGTCTTCATAAGTTGACATATATTGTTGGCTCCTAACTATTAATAAGATGTTACTTATTTATTATTAATAATATGCTTATTTAATAATACTTATTAATAATATTTATTAATTTATTATATATATAATATAATGTCTGTAAATATATATATATAATATTTATTATATTATAAAATATTTATAATATTTATTATAAATAAATCATTATTTATTATAAAATATTATTTGTTAATTTATTAATAATATTTATTATTAAAGAAGTAACTTAATCGCCACAGTGCGTTACATAACTTATTATGACCCAATAACATCACCTTATACCCTGAGAAAAAATACTTGAAAATATTTGAACATTTTATTTGTGAGATATAAACTTTCTACCTCAAAAATAAACAAATTATCAACAATTTTTTTCTTTTTCTATTACAACTATACAAACAATACTGAGAATAAATCACTTGAAAATTTACTTGTGAGGTATAAAGTTTATTTCTGTGAAATAAAGTTTATTTCTCTGGAATAAAGTTTAGGTTTCACAAATAAATTTTCGAGTATGTTTTTCTTAGTGCAAATAACTGATTTGGGGACAGTCTGATCAGAATAACCATAAAATTATGAAATAAATTTCTAATGGGGCTTTTCTCGATTGCTGTCAGTCATGAAACTTTCCGCTGAAAAAGACACCCTTACTGTCATGGGAATATATCATGCTTGGTATGCTAATGTAACATCGCATCAATCAGTAAATTTTTTATCGTTAAAGATTTAAATTTTCCCTAATCTTCGAGAGAACGTTGCGCTCAGTTTATTTGCCTAGTGTCGTTTCGCTATTTCGGAAACAGTCGATTTTGCGATGGGCCGTGATTAATTAAGATCGTCATCTTAACGTCGTCTTGCCTCGTCGTCGATCTTCCGTAGAGCTCTCTTGGTAGCACAAGACTCCGTGTCCTTGGTGCCTTGCGTCGCGCACAGCCGAGTTAACGAGTAATGTCTAATCTATGCATCCGCTTATCATAATGGCCCTCGTTATATCGCGAGCGTAGCCCGGCAAGTCCGGAAGCCACCCATCCTCGCCGCCTACCAACCCCTTAGTCTTAGCCGCCCCTTTCTCGGCGCGCGGCGCGCTTCCGCGAGGACGTAATAAAAATATTCCGAGTAACTGAACGATATTACGTCATTACGGGCTCGCCGGGCGGAATTAAGCGGTTCAACGTTGTCCCCGCGGGGGGCCCGAAGTACGTAATCGCCGTACAAAGGGTGCAACACCGACGTAAAAGCCACGTGACAGCCCGTTACGCCGACGTGCAACGCCGGAGATTAAACGCCGCGGAGAGACTTTGGCCAAAACGAGGCGTAAGTGGGTTAAAAATTGTCCGACAGAATTGCGTCTTGGGGTTTACACGAGGAGGGGAGGATTCACTCGGCTGTGGAAGCCTACGGTTCCCCGATGCGATCGTTCTGGGTGGAGGGTGATGTTTGGCCACCCCCCAGTTTCTATTCTCCCCTTGGAGCGAACAGAATGGAAATCCATTCGTTGGCGTCTTAGAAAATTCAATGAAGCACCAATTCACGACAAATATACATGATATACAACTCAAATCAGCTCTCAGAATTCCTTCAAGTGAAATTTTACACGAAAAGTAGAGTGACAGCCGAGTTCCTCGAATTCTCGAGTAACTGTGCATTCGTGTAAAATTAATTATCCATCTTGAATCGTCGAGTAAATATTTTTATTCGAAATTGCACAGTGAATCTGATGTATTCCACCGTCACAGGAACAATTTCTTTCTGATCCATTGAAACCTTCACTTTTAAGATTAAAAATTCGCTCTAAGCCTGAATCAAACATTCTTCATGTTGCGATTTTGAGTGGCAGTATTTTTCATCATCGCTTCTCATTCATTTTTTGGGGGATCGTCACCCAGCACCTAAAGCAACCCGAACAAAGTGTTCCCGGGTTGTGCGAATCCTTCCTTTCTTGTGTAGACCCCCAGAAACAATTCGGTCGGACAATTTTTCAAACGATAATTTCGCAGAGTCAAGTGACGCAAACGAGCCGCATGAAGAATCAGCCGAAGCGACACACGCTGTGAAAACGACGTCGCGAGTATCCTCCAAATGATCGAATTAAGTGCGTATTCCGCGCGTCCGCTACAAATCGTCGTAATTCTGTGTCCTCGAGGGCGAAATACCCGGGGCGCGAAGAGAATAATGACAATCTCGGCAGAAACACGCGGATACAGCGCGGCCGGCCGAAGCGGGCGCGGCTGCGTTCTATTAAGCTAAAATCAGGGCCCGCGCGGCTCTCGCAGCGTCGCTCTAAATTATTATAACGCGAGGAGATCCGCGTACCTTCGCGGACAATGAAAGGTACACCGTAACGTCGCGACGTTTGTTTTGTCGGCCTCGGTGCGGCGGCGGCCGCCGCCGCCGTTGCTCTCGCGCGCTCCGCGCACAACGATGTGCTCTCGCCTACATTTCGTATATTTTATTATTACTCTCGCACTTTCCGCGGCTGGACACGGTAACGTTGGCAGGGGGGTTGGTTGACGGCGGTGGTTAGCCCGTGGCCGTTATTAATGTCCGCGGCATGCCAGAAAAAGCGAGCAAAAGGCCCGCGCCCGGGGAGAAAAAGATAGCGGGCATCGGGTATCACCACCACGCTACGGTCTCCGGGATACAGCCCCTCGCTTCTCCACCCCCGCGACACCCTGTACATACGTCCCGCGCAGAACGGCGACACGGCCACCACCGGCACACAAGCGCCAGGAGTTCTTAATAATTGATAAAAATGTACGCACGCACCGGTAAAGAGGAAGGCCGGGAGGCAGGAGGATGGGAAACCGGCAGAGAGACAGAGAGAGGATGGCAGGGTGTGGAGTGAAGAGATGGAGAGACACACGGGAGGACAGCGGGGGCGAAAAAAAGAGCCAGACATAGTGGTGGTGGCTCTCTCTCTCTCTCCCCCTCCCTCCCTGTTTCCCTTCTCCCCTCTCTCTCTCTCTCCCCTCTCTCTCTTTTCTCTCTCTCACCCCATCATCGCGGACTCCAACCCTCCCACGTCCGCCTGACTCGCCGTTTCGTTGACAAAGGCATACGCAACGATTTATTCGCACTTTTCACCGCGACCTCTCCCGGGAATTTTTCTTCGTTCTGTCACAATTTCGGAATTATCAGAATTTATGCCTACCCCTTCACTCGCGCTCGCGCCCGCGCTCCACGCGTGCACACGCGCGTGTTCTGATAGGTATTAAGCTGCCTTGATTACCTCGGCTTGCCCACGGAGATGCTTTCGTTCGATGGCGCTGAATATTCCTAAATAAAATGAATGGCAACAGGACCAACGCATTTAAGGGCGCGCGCTCACGCAACCCCTCTCACTCGCGTATTCGATATTTGTTGGCGCTGCCGCCGAAAAAAGATCCGAAGAGAGGCTGCCATAAATATCCATTTTTGCTCTCGGTTATATTAAATAAGGATAGATATCACTGTCTAGGATCTATTCAAATTCGTGGATCACACGATTGTGAAACGAAAACATATTGAACTAGACCCTTTCTCGAGGCCCTAATCACGTTCTTGAAAAATAAATCGGCCAAGGAAAGGATGCCAACGTTGTTCAAGTATTTCTTTGGTCTTCATCTTCTGTTACGGTTACATTTAGGAACGACGATTGCCCAAAAATGTCAATAGATCGCAAAGTCCAAAATCATTCTAAAAAGAGGAGACAAGCGCGTGATTTATGAGTTCTTTAACAGCTTGTAAGAGCGGAGTTTTTCTCAAATCAGGAGCCAATAAAAATATCTAATAAAGCTTGAATTCTCTCGGTGACGAGCGTGGCCTGGACCAGGTATCGCCATCGCGACTTACCGGAAATTTCTCGCCGAAAACAAAAGAATGAGAGGTCGCGCAGCTGCTCGAATCTAATTAAGAAATTCTTACACGGCAGTGCCGCGCATTCTGCCACACCCTCGTGTCTCGACCTCACCCCGCTTCCTCGGTTTCTCTCTCTCTTTCTCTCCCTCTCTTTCTCTCTCTTCCGTCCGGCGCACGTCTAGAAAAATTAAAAATAATTTTCCTACGTAAACGTATTAACCCCGGTGGCGGTGGCCGGAGCTTTTTGCGCCACGCTTTTCTCGCAATTTGTACAAAGAACGGCACGGACCTGACTTCAAAGTAGATCTTACACGGTGTCGTATCATTTTATTCTAGGAACTTCCCTGCGTATTACTCGTTATTGCGTTTAAGTCACCGCCGCTCCCGTCATAGCCTCGTCCACCTTCTCATTTAAGATTCCGGGACGAATTTCGTCATTTTTTCCCGTAAATGGACGAACGAAATAACGGCGTCCACGTAGAGCGCGGAAGATTATGAACTCTACGCATTGGGACTAACCAAGCGAAGCGCGCAGTGTCCCCGGAAGGAATATCGGGAATTTGTAAAGTCCAGAGAATCATCCCCTAAAGCAGCGCAAGAGCAGTAATGACGCTTTGACAGTAGTATATTTCTGCAAATGTAATTGTCGCTCCTTTGAAAGGTGATATCACGGGGAATGTATGTGGAAGCGCACCTGATATCAAAAGAATGGGTTTCTCGACGAGAAAATATTTTGAAGGAGTGAAAAATTATATAATAAAAAATGCGAAGTAGTATGTGTAGAATGAATTAACTGGAAAGCTCTCATACGATCTGAGTGTTTCTCCAGAGTCATAATATATAATTATTATTGCCGCGGTGGAAATAAATTTGGTGATGTGATTCGGTGGTTACACCCATCGGTCGAAAGGCACAGACAAGCGAGAGATAAGCGGCGAACGCTCTCCCCGTGCCCTCGTCTTTTCTTTCTCGGCAATAAATCCCGGGGAAAAACCTATCTGGATTTTCTGCTCATCCTTCCCGACGCTTAACCTAAAAATTCATTAGATTATAAAGCCATTAATGCTCATCCACGCGGCCGAACGCGTCTCTCCTTGCTTAGGAGCGAATCCAACTTGGATCGATGTCTCACATTCATAACACCTCGACCACGTTCCTCTCGTTGTAATCACGTACAACCAACTGTGCTCTTAACGTTCGTTTTACAATAATTTTGTATTTTCTAATTAATTAAACAAGAAACTCCCCCACTCAACAGTATCTGCGTCTGATGTAGATGCAAAGTTTACGCTCCTCCCAAGACTTCATCGGGATGACACTTGATCTGACATTTTCTCCAGTTTAGACCATCCTTCAATTATTCTGTAAAAAAGCTGTAATCTCGTATGACTCGGTCTTGTTGACAAGATTGGCGCAACAAACGGAACACGGTAGATCGTATTACCTTTCTGATTTCAGAAACCACAACTTTGGCGACTTCGGAGCAACCACAGAAATTCAACGCGTGCGATGGCATCCAGGCTCGACAAGTGACTCGCACTTACTGGTTTTAACATCTGAGAATTCCTTCCGGTAATTATAAAGCAATCATGTGATTTGGTTCAGTGATATCAACTGATATCAACTGAAATATCTTTATTTTTCGTCTTGCACGGATCTCTCGCTCAACGAGAGAAACATCGAAATCGCACATCACCCTGTTCCAATCATACCGTCGATCGTTCTTGAGACAAAAGCACTGTGTTCTTTCAGTCGCGAAAGTCAACATCTTTTGCAGTTATAATTACGGAAAACTTGCGAAACCACCGCGAAGAATCGCGCGCAACATAACTTAAGCGCGCGCGCTTAAACTCTTCGCGTTAGATAGGGCTTAAAAGTAAGAAAAACGCTCCGCGAACTAAATTTCCGCGAGCTTTACGCGCCGAAGCGTCTTTAAAAAACGTCGTCGGACCACTGACCTTAAGCTGCATTTAACTTCACCGCAGTTTGTACGAATGCGAGTTGGGCGGCGCACCCAGACTCGTGAAATGCTGGAAAGTCGGCCGCGCGCCGTCAAGCTCACCCAAGAAGATCCCGGACTTCACGTCCCTCGGCGAAATCGCGGTGGACTTTGATTTCGCCACTCCTACCTTGAAGAAATCGGAATTGTTCGCCGACAAAAGCATCGACGAGGTATGAATCTTCGACGAGCTTTCGCGTCCATAAGTTAGTAAGAGAATGTGAAGAGATCTTTCCGAAAAGATTCTTAGGCCAGTATCAATAATGAATATCAATAATCGTTACTTAAAACTTGTCTCAGGTGAGATACTCAGATCTAAATTTAAAATTGGATCTAAGTTTTCAATTAGATCATATACGTTTATATTATATTTTGGGTGTAATTGTAATTTAGCTGAAAAATTCGCATCTAATTCTAAGTTAAAATCTGAATATCTTATTTGAAATAAGTTTCAAGTAATGACTATTAATGGCCATGGTCTTGAAATTTGTCTCACATGAGATATTCAGATCTGAGTTTAGAGTTAGATTTGAATGTTTCATTTGAATAATATATGCGATATTACAACTTTAATCGCGGTTCGAGTAAAAAAACTCAAACCTAACTCTAAATTTAAACCTGAATATCTCTATTATTTGAAACTAGTTTCAAGTAACAACTACTAATACAGGTCTTACTCCGTCCGTAACGTTTCATATGTCGAGTTGATTACCTTCGAGTTGATAGCGGTAATCCAATATTAGAATGCAAAACGTTCTCAATTTTTAGGTGAAAAATGTCATCGACTGGAATCAGATCGAATGGCCGATCCTGATCCTTCGAGGAAACGGCGAAGTACTGATCGTTCGCGGGAACATCTTGTTGGAGAAGTATGAGCAAAGTGTCTTTTAGATTAAATTTATATAATATAATTATCAGATATATGATCTTTTGCGACAAGGGATAACACTATATTAATCTTATTAATGAACTCAAACAAATGTATACTATTTATGATATGGATGACAAGAGGTGCGATATTTTCTTTTCTATTCTCAATTACGATACTTTAATCGTGTTGCCAGCTATGAGAATCCGATAGTGCTAGGCTCGTTGTCTATGTATCCGCCGAGTGACGATAATTACGGGATAGATTCATGCTCTATCATGTGCCTGCAAACTACTCCGCCGATAGTAGTCATCGCCATGTGCACCGGAAAGATTTATCATGCGATACTACTGCACGAAATACTGGACGATGACGATGACGACAGAAAGGTATGGTATACGACAAATATCGACGTAACGAAACATATATTTATGTTCTGATACATTCATCCATGAATACTAATACAAAGTGTTCCCGTCAAGTATAAATCACGCAGGTTTTTCGTTACGTTTTTGCTTGTCAGTCGATGATGGGACGTAGTTTCGCTCGTAGCAGCGTGTTAACTTTTATATTTTAAAAGAAAAGACTTTTCAACTACATATCTCATTATGAACATAAATTCTACGTTCTCTTCTTTTTATCATATGATAAATTCTTTTCTTCAGACTTGGTCACAGTATGGCTCAAACTATAGTCTTCACACGCCGGACGATGCGCTCTACGTTTATGAATGTGTCGAACTGGAACTGGGTCTCCTCTTCACGGACGATGATAAAAAATACAATTGTACCATTTATCTTCACGGCGATAAGGGCAACAAATCGAGGTATTAATTAGAAAGAATGTTCGTGCAGAATATAAATATGTATGCAAAATATAAGTGTGAGGACGCTCCAAAATTTTCGCAATTTCTATCATCTACGAATAGCTTATTGAACAAAAATTTATTTTTTCTCTCTCGACAAAATAACGATAATTCCTTTTTGTGTTATATTTGTGTTATTATTAACTGATTATTTACTAGTTATAATTTAATTATTACCGCTTATTTGTACCAGATACTTTTGTTCGCATAACGCCGGGATTCACATGGTGAGTCTGCCGATGGTTTCTCAACTGGAGGAATTTATAAACGTACCTAATGGCAAGTAAATTTATGTTACTAAGTAAATGATATAAAAGCAAAACTTATATTCTTTATCCTACAACATTTACGATAAAGTTATCACAAGTTATGAACTTATATAAAAGCTCTTTTTATACATGTCAATTTAAGTAAATAGATTTTTATATTTGTTTCTACTGACAATAAAAATCACTGGTTAATCTATTGCTTGTTAAGTATAAAAGCAAAATGCAAAGTGAGATGTGTAAAAGGATAAAATTGAAGAATTCTATTTCAGCATCTCTAGAATATAGAGAATATATATTATTATATATATTTCTATTTTTTATTTAATTAAAATTTTACTTTTTTCTAGATAAAAATGATAGTGACTTACCTTCTTTGTCGAACCAATCGACTTTGCAATACTTATTTTCCACAAGAACTAAACACACCAGTGTAGACGAAGCTACACCAATATTCGGTTTCGGTCTCCTTCAAGAACCCTGCGTTTTAGTCGCATTGCTGCACACAGGTGTTGTCGTCGATCTTTCGGTCATAGATCTGCATTATCTTCCAATAGCGAAGCAACTCGAACCTATCGCCAACACTATGAAAACAGTACGTATTATATTGCAATATTATTCTCTATGTAAGGATTACAGTGCTTTCATCCTGAAATACTTGCGAAAAAAAGTTTATCTCCGTTCTTATATTTAAAAGATATTTCTAGAATTATTTTAAGAATTTCAATAAACAAATTTCTTTTTCAAAATGAAATAATGATTTCGAAAGTATTAGTTACTGAATGATAATGTAGTTTGTAATGAAGTATACTGGTTCTTCCTTTTAAGGTAAACAAGGAGTCGTTCGACGCATACATAAAAAAATTGTTAAAACGCGACATATCGCAACCCATAACTAAAATAGGATCTCGCTCGATGTCTTTAAGCGAGCGTTTAGAGGTAAGATACGAGGATATTACATGAATCGATTGCAATAATTACAAATTAATATTTATAAAAATTATTAGGTGCATAGAAAGTTTATAATTAAATTCTGCAATTATAACAATCGAAAATGATTTTTTTGACGTTTCAGCTTTTGTATCACGCTACAAATATATTTCGTACCCAACACTTCGTTCGACACGACAAAGTTCGGGAAGAAATCAACAAGAAAGTACATGCTTTGAAAGTTTTGAAAATCCATCTATTAAAGGAACTCGATGTTTTAACGAAAACAAAGAAAGAATTGCGAGAAACCGCGGAGCGTTTAGCCGAGCGATACGAAGAGATCAATGACGAACAAAAAAAATTAGCATGTAGGTGAGTGATAATTGTTTCATTATATACTTAGACGACATTTAAGTAGCCACCGCCTCAGATAAATGTAATATTATTGATATTTAAAAAATGAAAATAAAGCACACAATATTTTACTAAGTTGTTGCACAAGTAACATTTATAAATTATTATACTTTTAGGGCAGAAGAAGTTTTACGACTGGTAAATTACAAGGAACCCTTTCTGACAGCTGTCGAACGAGCAGAGGCGGAAGAATTGAAAAAGATGGACATGAAAATGCACAGCATGAAAATCCGACTTGAACAACTCAAGAAAAAATCTGCTCAACAAACTGTGCATGCAGATGTCACCGAATCCAATGAGAAAAAGAAAGAAATTGTCTTCACACGTAATCAAGAGGAAACGATAAAGGAAAACCTTGGCCAAATGTATGTGTGATTATTTAATACAGTTATTCGTATGATATTTTAAAATTTCAGATTATCATCATTTCCTTTTTTTACAGGGCAAAAAATATAAAAAATTTAATAGCCCAAATGAAACAAATCAAAACGGAGGTTAGTTTGTCGTACATTAATAAACAATAAGTATTATTTTTATAAACAAGTAAACAACTTATATTTAAATAAATAATGTTCTTGTTCCATAGAAAATTTTATAATTTTACATATCTTACTTTAAACAAGATTTGTGAACAACAAAAAATTTTAACAATTCCTCGCAAAATCACATACCTTTCATATTTCTGATCCACGATCCAAAATTATTAAACATTTTCTATGTATTATTTTATTTAGTTTTCTGTGTATTGTTAAAAGATTACAATAACGAATAACATATATAAGATCATATAATAGAAAATATTCAATTTATAATAAAAATACTCTTTATTAATATATCTGACTTATATAAAGAATTACACTATACAAACTTGTTAAGAATATAACAGAAATATGCAATATATTAGATATATGTGACAAATTAAAAAATCAGCTTGTATCGCAATTAATCAATCATTCGGTATCAGTTTCATCGATATCGTCAAGTGGAACGGGGGGCGGTTCGTTTTCAAAGACAGGCATGATCTAGAATGAAAAAATGTAATCTTAGAAAAAAGTTATTATCATAGGAACATGTATGTAAGTAACGCAAGTTTCCTTTTTACTTGCGTTGCTCTAAACAATAAAATGTGATTACTGTAGTAGATCTTGAAGTTTCCATGGATTTTACCGGGATATTATCAGCATTCTCTACGTTTAATACTGCTTTCTGAGTATGTTCCCCAACAATATTGGAAACTGTGGAATTTACAGTCTTACTTACTTCAGAATTTTCATCATCTTTACCAGGCTCTTCATTCAGCACTTGCAAAGTGATATGCTAAGTGCAAAATTTTGATTAGAATATTTTCATAATATATGCATAATATAATATTTGCATTTGTCGTATGCATCACATATACGTTTCTTACCTTTATTGTATTTGCAATAATGGATTTTACATAATCAAATGACAGATTGGAATGTGATTTATCCGCAAGTTTTTCTAATAATATATGATATGTTTTGTTCATTATTTGCTTTATTTCTTTATTTTTATTCTCAATCTGTAAAACAAACATAATATATCAATATGTCAATAATAATGATATGTGAGTGAAATAACATTGAAATGTTATAAATAAACATATATGAACAATATTGAAAAATATAATCATTACATCTTTCTGTCTGAATTTTGCCTGAAAAATGTTCTCTTGCCTAGACAGAGAAAGTATATTTTCTAAACTAACATTTATTTCTTTATATTGTCTAATAATATTTTGAGCTTTATCTAAATCCTCTTCAGTCATTTTCAGATCATTATTTGTATCAGTTAACCTTGTTTTCAACTCTTGAATCTTTTTATCTAAATTTTCATTGGCTTGCAATAATGATTCCTTTTCTCCTATAATAGAAAAGATTAATAAATTATTAAATTTATATTTATAAATTAAAGAGAATGTAACACACAGTTGCTGTTTGAATAGTATTTCGGATTTTAGTTATCACCTTTGGACTTTTCCAACTCATTTTCTAAAGTGCTTATTCTACTTTGTAACTCTTGAATTTTCTCGTTGGTCGTATCTTTATCAGTATTCTTTGGCAATTCATTGTCGTTCGCTCCTGTTCGAGATGCATTGAAAGCTAAAAACATTCTCCAAGAAGCATCCAACGTCGCTTTATCGCTCGTAGGTGTTGTTGCATTTTGAAGCTCGAGTGCATGAAACTACACACGTAATATTTTTATAACAAATATGTTATTGTCACTTTATTCACATGCATACCTTATCCAGTAGTTTCTGGACATTATCGGATATCTTGGACATTCCCATTCGTATTTCCGCATTTGTTATTCTATTTTCCGATAGTAACACATTGATTCCAGGATCTAGAGCAGCTGGTACTGTACGATTTACAGTCTGTGGTACAGGATACATCTGATTGTCCATTGCTACATAATGTCCCTGTAATTTCACCCATTTTTATTTCTTAAATCTGCATGTCGCATTATAATATTTCTCGAAATATTTATTGAATATTTAACTGCTAATATATACGGGGAAATATGGTGGTGTCCATTGCGAAGTCAGTGGAGGTGCAGCAACTAATGGCTTATAAGTATTAGAAACTACTGAAGGCACTTCTGCTTCCGGTCCCGTAACTTTCTGAGCGTTGCTTTTCTTCTCTTCCGTTTGTTCGTGCAACGAGTTCTTGTTCTGCAAAACTGCTTCTGCTTGATCAATCTAACACAATATATATTATTTTTACAAAATAGAAAATTTGCTCCCACGAAGAGTCTATAAACTATAACCAACCTTTTTGTGACGAGGAGACTTATGAGGTACATCATCCTACAAAAAAGTATCAACAGATTAACACAATATATTTTGAACTGTAATTATCAGATTTATGGATATATATTATCAGTAATAAGCAGAATAATAAACCTCAGTGTCTTCCGAATCCGTGGTCAAAGGTACAGGAATTTTTGGTAGAATAGATTGACCCATTTTAGCCATTCTCGAAATTATGGAAGCTTTTCCACTAGTTGAAACATTGGGTATGAACGAATTATCTTCTGGCACTTGTATATCAGTTATCTCTATTATCAACATAATATCTCTCTCTTTAGGAAAGCCAGGACCTAAACTAATCTATGTAAAATTATTTAATGAACAATTTTGTTGCCATATATTGTGTTTCACAGAGATTTGCTGAAATACCTGTTTATTAGGAGGTAAAAATAAAACTCTCTTTAGTCCCTTGCCACTGCCTAAAAGACTTCTCTCCCAATTATTGTCCGTTGATATCTCTACTGTCATTGTTTGCAACATTGCAAAGTTTGTTTTAAAAGGTTGTACTATCTCAGTTCCTACAAAATATTTAATGCATATGTTGTCTCCTTCTTTCGCAATTACATCTGTATCACTTGGCATCAAATCTTGATAAATCACATCCTCTCCTTTCTTTTGCACTGCGAAATAACGTGACAATCCCACTTCTGTCACAAACTCTAGATAACTCTCATTATTCTCAAATAAGATCGACCAATTTTCTTTGTTGTCATCATAATAACTGCTGTAATTATTTGCTTGTACAGTATATACAAAGTCACGTGTCACTGTAGCAACAGATATATATTCTTGTTTGTTCTTGTATAAAATTATTTGGTATACTCTCGTTGTTACATTGCCTATTAATGCCATACCAAGCTTTTTCATAGAGACATATCGACCCTTTTGCCTAAAATACAATTAGATTTACTATTACACACTTGAACATATAAAACATAAATATTATAAGATTTTAATCACACATATTACTATATCAATTAGATAAGAATAAATAGTACTCTTAATAGTTCAATATGATTACAATTTAAAGGCATGTATAGCTTTAGCAATCAGAACTTCTGTTTTAGAAGGTGATGATGTAGTTTGTTGTATATTATATCGAGTATTACTCTTCTTAGAGGCTGTTTGCTTAACAACATGAGGATCTCCAACTTTTGATTGTAGTCCAAAGATAGCAGCCAAATTGGACCTAAAAATGCAAAAGTTGCAGTATATCTGACAATAAAATATAAATTTGTTATTATGCAAAATTAAAATTGTCAAAATAAAAAACTAATTCAACTTTATTAAAAATAGTAATTTAAACGACTACTCATTAAATAATTAAATTAGGAGGATAACATTTGACAATGTTTATTTTACATATGTACACCATATACGTTTAAAACAAAGTAAATATATACTTATAAAAAGAAAGATATAAAATGCAGAAAATATAATTACGAGAAATAAGTTTGTTATTAATTAATAAATGTGCTCTCTCTCTCTCTCTCTTTCTCTCTGCAAAGTTATATCCAGTAATATAAATTAATACACACCCTCCTGAGGGTACAAAATCGGGTTCGTCATCATCTCGAAAGATTTTATCAAGATTGGGCAACTGATTTTGTGCACTCATGATTAAAGAAACTTAATATAAGTAATGCGCTTTAATCACATGTGTATAAGATAACAGAGGAAATGACATTTATTTATCACTTGAAAGTCGGCACTGTTATTATTATATCACAAAAAAAAAGACCGAGAGCGCGGCAACAGCGTTTCGTCTAATATAATTTGCACTAGAGTTACATTCTAGTTTGCACAACTATTTGCGTCATCTATACATCCATCTTTAAATTAGAACTATTTCGCTACGCCCATTTTCTCTGGTACTGCCGATAATTATGGGCATAGCATGGACACACACCAAACGGAGATTTTATCGACAGGGCTAGAAAATGAGCGTAGCGAAATAATTCGAACTTAAAAATGAGTGCAGATGGCGTATTAAACAGTTGTGCGATTTCAAGCATCGTGGCTACTCTCAGCCTTCCTCTGCTGAAACGTTGTGCGATTATGTGGTTACACGTAGACGTGTGGTATAGCCTCCGCTGACTTGACGTTATCTTTACAATATTTTCCATCTTTGACGATGTAAAGTGTTTCTAGAATTTTGCATACGACGTAACGCTTGACGAGTATTGTGCAACGAAAACTCGCACGATGAATCTAAGTAAAACAGAGAAACTGTTAGCTGCTAAGAAAAAGGTAATGTAACACTGACATTTTGACATCATTGACAGTTTGCAAAACACTTGTGCATCTGAATATAATTAGTGTACGAATTATCTAATAACTAATATGCGGCAATAAACATGTTTTAACTAAATGTTGATTTTTATATAATGTTGTCCTTTGATAATAATATCTATATTATGCAAAATTGACACAAATTTTTTTTAAATCTTTTAATAATCCAAACTGAGTAATCATGTGATGCAAAATAAATAATAAATAAATATTAGTTTAATATATAAATATATTAAAAAATTTTATATATAACTTTTGCGAATTATTAGAATGTGATATACAATTCATTTTTTATATTTCTATTTTAATTTAAATCTTAATTAAAATAGAATTTATATCAATAAAATTATCACTTTATATGATTCTTATTGCAGTTAAAAGAATTCCAACTTCAAAAAAGATTGCAAGCACAAGAGGCCTCAAACAAACCACAAAATGCAGATGTAGTAGATGAATCTATATCACGGGTAATTACTTGATAATACACATAAATAATTTTTTTTATATATGTTACAATCTAAGTTAAAATGAACTTATTTTAAAACTATCGTAATATTAATTTATATTTACTATACGCACACACATAAAATATAATTGATATAATTAATATAATTGATATAATTGATATAATTAAAGTCTAGATTTTGATATATCAACGATATGCTAAATAAAAGAATTTTTTAACAGTGCCAAACAAATTACCAAAGCATAGAGACGGATAAATCTTGTAATCAGAATGAAACAAAACACACAGAAAATTTTTTACACTCTGAGAAGCACATGGATGATATAAATGCTATATATAAAGAAGAAAGTATATTCAATGCTGTTAGTGATACTAATAACTTAGTAGACACAACTGAAATTAAAACAGCAACAAATAACAGTCAAATAACAGAAAAGAACTCAGTTTTAGAATATTGTTCAGAAGAAAATACATATGAAAGTAGTGATAAAAATGCCACACATCCATGTCTTCAAGCTGATTTACAGTTTAAGGAAAATGATGGAAAATATAAATTAAATATTACGCCATCTAATGGACCATCAACAGTACAGAAGGAACATTTATTAGAAATGGCTTCAGAAGTTGCTAATATATTAACTGATGATACAGATGATAATGAATCCACTCTAGATAACCTGGATGCAAAATGTCGCTATCAATTTGTAAATACTTATCTGGAAGAACAGAAACAGCTTGTAAATGATTTACACGTTCGAATCAGTTGTTACGTGAGTATAGTTGAATTCACTGCAACTCTGTTGTATATTATATTATGTACTAATATTATTTTTTATTAAAATAAAATAGCATAGCAGAGTGACTGAGTTAGAAGAAATTTTAGCTACAAAAGATTCTGAATTTGAAGCTAGGCTTATCCGTGAGGTAAATCCTTTAAAGGAACAATTACAGGTTCATGCACAAACTACTGGTATTTTAATAGCAGAAAAAGCAGAACTGACAGCAGCTTTGACACAAAGTCAGAAAACTGCAAAACAAAATTCAGGTTAATAAGTATGCATATAAAAGAGATATCTGTGAATGTATAGAATTTATTTCATAAATATTTCAACACACACTCACAACATTGTGATAATTGCATCTTGTAATATTTAGAGGAATTAGAAGAAATGAGTGGAAAACTGAAACACAGTCAACTCCGTATTAATGAACTCGAAAAAGAATTGGTCCAAACCAGAAGTAATTCTAATGACAGTCAAAAAAATGCTCACCAAGTACAACAAATCTATGACGACCTTGAAAAGAAGTATTACGAACTCAGGTACTATACATAAGTATTACATTATAATATTGTAATTATTTGATGTTAAAAGAAATAAATAATGATAATAATAAAATAACGCATTAATATTACAAAAGAGTCATTTTATTTATAGAAAAGAAAAGGAAGACATGGAATTAGAAACGTCAGAATTAAAACAGAAGCTGAATTTAAAAAATACTGAATTCATCAGTTTGCAGCAGGAATTTCAAGAGAAAGCAGCCTTACTTTCATTAAATGAATTGAGGATACAACAGGTAATCCTATACGAATTAATTCTATACAATAATCCTATACAATAATTAATGATTATAATATTAAATTCTGCATTTGACAAATAATTTAATTATAGTTAACTGATACATCACAAACATTAGAATCTCAGCATCAAGCTGTAACAGTATTGGAGCAACAGTTGGCTCAAATGAGAGAGACTTTAAAATTGGTAAATAATGAAAAGGATGAAGCTAGCAGACAGTATCAGAATTATGTGCGACAATTGGATGCACAACAAGCAAAACTGCTTAATGAAGTATTAAAATATTTATTATATTATTTTTTATTTGTAGAAAAAATTCGTAGAATTTTTAAATTATATATAATAATATATATTATATATAATATATATATTGAATAATTACAGCTTGAAAATGAGAGAAAAATAATCAATGATTTCGAAAATAGAGAGAAAAGTTATGTGCAACGTTTGTCGGATTTAGAACAACAATTGCAACATGAAAAAGAGAAAAATGAAGCTTTACTACCATTGCAAGAACGTAATGATGATGTAAATAGCTTAATGAAAAATATTAAAGGGTTAACTTCGCAACAAGAAAGACTTCATGCTGCATTATCTGAAAAGGTAAACTTATTCATTGTAAATAATAACTTAAAAATTTATAGAAAGAAATATTTGTCGATAATATAACGTTTTCAGGATTCGCAAATTGAAATGTTAATGAGGGAAGTGCAAGAACTACGAGATACAAAAGATAATGAAGCGGATGCAACAAAATTGGTGCAAGCTCTAGAAAGTGAAAAACTTGGTGCATCTAGGGCCGTTTTACAAAACCAACAGTTGAAACAACAATTAACTGAGATGGAAAATGCTTTTGTTACACTTGTAAGTTATACATACCTATGTGATCATTGATTGATATAATATTGAATAATTCGTTTTTATTATGTTATTAAACAAACTTGTATCTCTCTCTCTTTAGTTTTTTAATAGAATTATATATAATAATTATTTTTTTCCAGAGTAATGCTAAGTTAGATTTAACAGAACAGCTTCAAGCTGAACGAAGTATTGGCAGAAAATTAAATGCAAAATTGAATATTGTTGAGACAAATGTGGATAATTTGAGAGAGAAATTAAAGGAGAAGGAAACATGTTTGATGGAATTAGAAAAAGAAAAATTACAGAATGCTCAAATTACAGATCAGATGCAACACTATCAAGCTCAGTCTCACCATGCTCATACATTACAACAAGAACTACAAAATGCTTTGGTACTCTGCGAACTTGTTTAAATAAATTGATAATTTTTTAATCTATAATTTTTTAAGCTTAACGACGATATAATTCATGACGTGTTATTAATTAATTGCCATTAATTATTGGAATTTTGTGTAACAATTGTAACTTATATCTAAAAAATGTACAGATTTCTATAGAAGAATTAAAAAAGGAAAATGAAGAACTCGTAAAGAAATTAGAAGCGAAAGTACAAGAAGGGACAGTTTTGCCAAAAATATCTGTAAATGTTAATGGAGATCAATATATGACAAGAATAATGGAAAATGGTGATGATATAATAACAACGCAAAGTTTACCACTGCCAGAAGATAAAAATACTTTGGGTGATTCTGGGCCTATTACAAAATTAGAAAAAAAGTTTAAAGAGGCAATGGAAAAAGTCGCTGAATTAACTGATGAAAAACAAAAACTGGAACATTTGGTCCTCCAACTTCAAGGTGAAACCGAAACTATAGGTAAGCTGTACTATTTTTAACTGCAAACTTATCTAGAGTAATCAAACTTGGGTATTATTGTAATACATGATTATATCTTACAATTAATTTTACATAGTCTGTTAATTAACTTATCTTAACATTCATATCATATCATATCATATCATATCATATATCATATCATATCATATCATATATATATATATATATATGTGTGTGTGTGTGTGTGTGTGTGTGTGTGTGTGTATATAAACATATGCACAAAATCATTATATTAAATTTTGCATATATCAAAATATGTACATATACATACAGTTATATATATATACAGTTGTATATATATACAGTTGTATATATACATACAGTTAAACTCTTTTTAAATCATTTACAAGTTATAAATATTAATAATCTATAAATTAATAATCTATAAAATTGGAATATCTGATTATCTAAGTATATTTATATAGGAGAATACATCACTTTGTATCAAAAACAAAGAGAAATTCTAAGAAATAAATGGAAAGAGAGAGAAGAAACTTTCCGTCAATTAGTGGAGCAATGTCATCAGCAACAAGAACAATTACACAAGCTAAAAATATTGATTACTGAAATGCTTAAAAAACATCCTACAGAATCTTGTGTTCAATTATATAAGGGTAAGTATGTGTGTGTGTATCTCTCTCATCATATGAAACTTTTCAATATACAATTTCTAAAATTTTTCCTTCATTATATATAAAATAAAGAAATAAGTATAATGGATATATACTTATATATTATTCTTTACAGATATACACGTTATTAATCCTGTAATCCCAAATGATGATGATATTAATGAGCAAGAGAATGCAGAATTACATTTGATTGAAGATAAAACGACATCACAGATCCTTGATCTTCTAACAGAAATCAAAGACTGTAAAGATATATGTATTACTGAACCTAACTTCCATCCGTGTCCATGGTGCTCAGGAAAGCTTATTACCGTATAATCGTGAATAATATAAATTCATTTTAACATTTGTTATAATAAAATATCATATTTATGTAACATTATACATACATATTAGCTTATACAATAGACCGTAATATCTGTATATAAAAAAAAAACTTTTAAATCTTTTCTAAACTTGTGTATCAATTTCTTGAAAATGATAGCGTGAAAAAAGTTTGTCAGAAGGATTACTTTATAAATATACAGTGCCTTGAATAGTTTTGCAGATTGAATTTTTCCATTATACCTAGGTGCTTAAAACTTCTCTAAATTTATGAGAGTATCATGTTTTTCTTTTAATAATTAATCACTTGATATTTTAGGAAATTTTTATTTTGCATATTAAAGATGTACATGTTACACCTTCAAAGCATACTTCCTCTGTGGGAATGCAGAACGCTTGCGTATCTCCTTTAATGTTTTCCTGCTAGCCTGGTATGGTGTAAGAACACGGCGCAAAGCCCTGGTTTTCTTGGGCCTTAAGTCAAGGGGCTTGTACTTTTTGTTCTTATAGAATAAGCGAAGATTTTCTTTCTGCTTCTGGTGCATAATAATGTACACACGCGCGATAGCTTTCCTCACAACACGACTGTAAAAAAAAATTATAATTTATAGAATTTTATAATTTATTAGAATTTATATTGTATAATGTACAATTAGTTTAGAAATACTATCTAGATAACATCTAGATACTATCTAGTATAACAAAAAATAACATTCCATTAATATAATTTAGATATTTTAAATTAAGAATTAATTTTAAACACTGAAATATGTTTAATCACAATAGATAACATCTATAAACTAATAAACATTACATAAGATACAATGCAACAATAAATTATGATATTGGTGATATTAAGAACTTACATCTTGGATAATTTTGAAGCAGCTCCTCCAGTCACTTTAGCCACCCTCAAAGTAGTCAATTCTGTTTTCAACTGCTCAAGCTGCTTAAGCAGCTCCTTTTTATCTTTGGTTCTTAATTCAGAACACTTTACTTTTGCCTAAAAAATGGTAAAAATACAGATGTTAAGTACATACTATACATGTTGGGTATCAGTGAAAATTATACTATATACGCATTATTAACTTAATCATAACACTAATTGTTTAAATTTATCTGAAAGAAAATCGCTGCATAGAATACAATTTTTTATTTTCCACCCAATTCGTAATTTATCAATTATCACACTGTCGGTGTTTCATGATGCAAATTGAATAATAGGTTATGCTACGTAATATTTCTTGTTAGAAGGATTGAATAAAAAAGCCACAGTTCATTGATTTAATCATAGTAATCACAAAGCTTTTATCAAATAACCATAGTACTTTAAATGTTGATGTTTTAAATAAATGTGGATTATTATTTTACATATCGACTAACCATCTTTAAACGCGTTCTCTCACCAAGGATGAACAACAAAGAAGTAGAATGGAGCTGCAAACTGTAAAATTAATGGAGAGCAGGGTAGCCAACACAAAATAAACACGCCCAAAGTAGATGACGCTACTGCTTCCGTGTCCAGAGAATGATTATGGCTCCTGCACATAGGATGTGGTAATGCTTACCGCGCGGTGGAAGTCCGCACGACAGCCAATCAATATATTGTTTTTCCGTAAGAGCTAGAAGGTTATTACGGAAAACAACATATTGATTGGCTGTCGCGCGGACTTCCGTCGCGCGGCAAGCATTACCGCGTTCTATGTGCAGGAGCCATAAGGCTGATATTTCACGTGTCGTACAAGCTTTTTGGATACGTTCATTGGTGACGAACCTAGAAATACTCTATTCGCCAACCAATAAACGTATCCGAAAAGCTTGTCGTACGACACGTGAATAGCACCCTGACTCAGATAATTTCTAGAAATTCTCTATCCGACAACCAATCGTCTTATCTAAGTTATTTTTCGTGCGGTGCATGAAATTATAGCCTGATTCCCTTCTTGTTACTGTTTATTATATAAAAAGAGTGGCCGATTGTCACTGACAGTTGATGACAATTAGTAGCTAGTACAGTTTTATGTGACATTATCTGAATATGTGATATTATATATTATAAATCTCATAAACGTGCTTACAATATAAAATAATTTATGTCTCTCAAGAATATTAATAATAAGTATCATCAGCATATCAGTTCCATATGCATAATATGTGCGATAAAACGAAAAAATCAACACAAAAAAGAGATGATTTTACAATCACTTATATTTGACACAATTATGACAGACGAAGAATCTCAGTATTGTTAAAATAATAAGAATCTCATCAGTCAGTATAAATTAAGCAATGGCACCCGCAAAAGACAAATGGATTAGACGTTTTATAATTCCTGAAACAGCAAGACATAAAAAGGGCTTCACAATTTACAAAGTCACTTCTATGGTATGATGTTATGCTTCATGACATAATATATTGGTTATTGCTTTCTCAATTTTAATCATTTATATCGTACAACAATATCAGTCCGATATTATTAAATCTTCTATATTTTACAGGTGTTCTTGAGTTCTTCTCATGAAGAGATATCAAAGGTCTCTGTATGGAAGCGTTACAATGATTTTAAGAAGCTTCATTCAGAGCTCAGTAATCTGCATAAGCGTTTAGGAGTAAAAGAAAGCTTCCCAACTTTTCCCAAATCGAAATATTTCGGCAGATTTGAGGCTGAAGTTGTAGAAGAAAGAAGAAAATATGCCCTTAAATTTCTGGAATTTGTAGGACGATACTCGTACTTATATTCCAGTGATATTTTTATAACATTTTTTGAAATTAATCACGTGGATAATTGCAATAGTGATTGTGCACATTCCATAAGCTCTGATACATCGGAAGAGGATCGTATCGCTGCTTTAAATAATTCTGTGCTCACAAGTGATACCATAGCACAAAGTACTTTTCAAGTGCCATGTCTTTCTAAAACATCTCATAACGTTCTCACGAACACATGTTCTACACTGTCAAATATTTGTATAAATGAGAATGAATTTTCTGTGTCTCCAAGAATAATTGAATCTCACAATACCATTGATTTACAGAATGCAAGTATTAAGGACGATGAACAAAACTATAAAATGGTGAAGCAATATAAGCAAAATACTACTAATCAAGACTGTGATGCACATATAAGAAATACAAATCTTGACAGTAACAGAGTAACACTAAGTCAGGACGAGTCAGGATTTGACTGTCTGAATAACAATATTATTAAGACTCTTTCAAATTGCAACACTACTCATTCTATGTGTTCTATGACACAAGCAGACTCTGCACAATATATTTTAATAGCTGCTGGTCATATGAGTGCAGCCTTCAAGCACGAATCTATAGCAGAATATAAAGAAGCTTTCACACAGTACAAACTGGGGATATCCTCTCTTATAACTGGTGTACAGTTAGATCCAGACAGTACAAGAGCGGCGAGTATAAAAGATAAAATATCAAAATATCTAACACAGGCTGAACAGTTATTTAATAGACACTTAAATTGCAATATCTCATTAGTAAGTAAACCTGTGTCAGAGCTCCAATACTACAAAGTACTTAAAATCATGAAATCCGTGATGCTTGCAACAGACATACGTGCAAATTGTAACAGAATCATAAAGGTAAAAAATCTTGACTATATATTTATTTTTATATATAAATTCTGATTTTATTATAAATTGATATCACTTAATAAGAATTAGACTATAATATCTATATTTTTTATAATAAAATAATTGAGATAATATTTAGTCTATAGAAAAATCTGTTCACGAGGATAACATAAATAACTATGTATTATGCAAACAAGTGCCATACATGGTAGATTTATACGCATGTGTTGAAACTGAGACAACTGTTTTTCTGATCTTACAAAATATAAGGTATGAGATGATAATTGTACATGTAACTTGTGCAAAGTTTACTTATATAATTTGCATTACATTGCAGTTGTGGAAAATTATGGGATTTTATAAAACTACATTATAAAACATCTAATAGTTTGAATTCAAATCACACATGTGCAAATCATGTCAACAATGAACTTGATAGCAACGAAAATACTCACAAATTAAGCAAAACAGATAAAACTATAGAAAATGATAAGTCACAGGATAAAAATGTGTGCTTAACAGATGGACAGAGTGATATCTATAATATGGAGGTACCAACTATACAATTGTTAGAAAAATCACAAAAATTGTTACAATCCGTAAGTGCGACATTAAGAAGAAGCAATTCTATCGCTAGTCGATTAAACAAATCCAAAGAATTGAAATATTCGGAGAACATGTCACCGCTGAATGCAAAAATTATTACTCAGTTATCGCGAGATTCAGATCTTAAAAGAAATAACGATACTAGACGTACCTCTAATGAGACAAATACTTTAAACATCAATCGTGCCATTAATGTAAATAACCATTCAACATCAAATAACTACTACAATATTTATGAAACACAATATCCGCATATGTATAAAGAAAATAATGCTGATGAAGACCAAGAGCTTTGGCAAGTACCTGAGGCTGTAATTCGATCATGGTCAGCTGAAATTCTTTCAACCCTAGAAGCACTCCATCAACAGGGTGTCTTTATTTTCGATTTCAAACCTGACAATATTCTTATTGACGATATGGGCCACATAAAGCTCACTTATATCGTACCTCAGCGTAATATAGAATTGTCAAAACTGATGTACCCATATTCATCTCCAGAGTCGGCGACCTTTACCCCGACCATTCTCGTCACGTCTGCCACAGATATTTGGAGCTTTGGAATTATTTTGTATGAGTTACTTACCGGCACTGTATGTATAATTATAGGAATTGCAACTGCACCAACAATTAGTATAAATAATAATAACGTTCAACATTTGTTTTTGCAGAGGTTTGCTGTTAAACATCCTGGATTATTTCATTCACATTCCGCAATTAGCATTCCTAACAAATTATCTGAAAATGCGAGAACTTTATTACATGGTGTAAGTTTACTTGTATAAATTATTATTAAAAAAATTATTATTAAAAAATTATTATTATTTAAAAATTCTTTAAAGATTTAAAAAATTGTTTACAATATTATTACAGATTCTGAAATATCATCCAGACGAGCGATTGACGATAAACGAAATAAAGCGTCATCCGTTCTTTGCAGAAATTGATTGGTCCAGCATAGTCAATTCTCAAATATAATATTTATCATTAGATAATTAACAAATACAGCTTAATTGTTAATAATTATGTAGGTGTATTTATTATTGTACATTCAAAATCATATTAGAACTTATATAAACTAAAAATGTATCTTAATACTATATAAAGTAGTTACACAAGTTGACAAAAAAATAAAGGAAATATGGATTCTCTCATGAAAATATATGCATTTATATGTGTGCGATACAATTATTTAGATCGTATTTTTTCAGTTCTACATATCGTTGACATACCATCCAAAAATCTAGTTGTAAACAAAACATTAGCATTGTTAAACATTCCATCCTTTAAGGACACAACTATAAATTGCGAACACTTAAAATGTCGTTTTAACATTGTACCAATATTTTCCGTATGTGATAGATCTAAGGCAGCATCTACTTCATCCAGAATGTACAACGGAGCTGGCTTATAAAGAAGCATAGCTAAGACTAGTGACAAAGCAACTAGTGATCTTTGACCACCGGATAATTCTCCTAATGACTCTTTCCAAACACCCGAAAATCCAACCTTCACTTCCAGACCATCCATTATTGTTTCATTCACCGGCGGTTCTAACTTAGCATTGGCTCCTGGTAATAAAGTTCCAAATATAGAACCAAAGTCTTTGTTCACCTAAGAAAAAAAACGGAATTTATAAATTTCAGAAACTGTGAGTTTATATAAATACAGATTCAATATTTCGAGAACTGCTCGTTGCACATATGAGCATGTAAATGTACATGTTTTTATCTTACAATGAAATATTATATACCTGTTCCCAAGCTTTAACCAAAATTTGTTTTTTCTTCTCATCTAAATGTTTAATGGTTTCAAGAATTTTTATCTTATCATTTTCGACTATTTTCTTCTTTTTCATAGTGTCATTATATTGTTCCTCTTCTTTATCAAGAAGGCTAATGGACCGTGTATTTATATTGCGACTTAGCTTTTCACGTATTCCTTCCAAATGTTGTATTTTTGGTCCTATTTCCTCTGGTTTATTAACTTCAAAATCATATATACCTCCTAAAAAGTAAATAAACAAATATATGACAAGCTTCTTTATAATCATTTAACAAAAAATTTTACCATTTATTGTTTATATCAATTTTATATTAAATTCATTTAATCTAAAATTAAAGCATTTTTTCATACCTTTATTTCCAAAATAAGCTTTTTCTTCATTAATCCATTCGTATGTTTCCGCGAACTCTGAAACCTTACGCTTACAATCCGCTACGCATTTTTTAATATTGTTAATTTCATGATTTAATTTTTTAATATCCAACTCAGATTCTTTATTTTGTTTAATGAGATCTTCTTTCTTTGTCAATAAATTTTGCATCTCTCTATTTTGCTTATGAATAATATCCTTTTGTTTCTTAACATTATCTTGATATTCTTTAACTTTACTTTTAATTTCTTTCAATTGTTCCTCAAACATTTCCCCTTTTTCTTTAAACATATTACTTTCTTTCTCTGCTTGAAGTAATTGTTCATTACCACTTTCAATAGTTTTTCTCAATTCTTTAATTTCTAATTCAAGCGTCTCTGATTCTTGTTCTCTCTTTTGCCATTCTTTATGACTCTGTTCTGCCTTTTTCTTTAAGATATTTAGTTGATTTTCAACCTCCTTTAATTGTCTTTCTCGAATATTTACTGCATCCTTCAATCTCAGTTCTATATCTTTTGCACGTTTTGTGCTATCTCTTTCTAAATTCTTTGCTGTGATCATTCGTTGCGTAAGTTCTTCAATAGCTGCATTCAAAGAATCCATCTGAAAATAAACGTATAAGTATAAATGAATGTACATAGTCAAGATTTTCTTTTATGTTATGATTATGTTGTATCTACTAAAGCAAAATTATTTATGTACATATGTACCTCTTCCTTGATCTTATGATAAGTAGTTTGCTGCAATCTTTGACGCACAATACCAATCTCGTAAGTCAACAAATCATATTTTTGCTTTAATGATGTATATTGTTCTGTAGTTTTTTCAACATTTGATAAGGTAGCATCCATATCTTTCAAAAGACGTTCTTTGTTATTTAATTCATTCTGTGTTTCTTTCAGTTCTTCCAATTTTAATATAATTGAGCCAGATTTCGCTCGAGCACCACCAGATAAGGTACCAGCTGGATCAAAAAGATCACCTTCCAAAGTAACACACTTCTTCATGATTCTTTCATGAAATGCTATTTTCTTGGCACTTTCCATGTCTTTGCATACAAATATTTGACCAAACACCCAGGTCATTGCTGATGTAATTTCCTGTGGAAAATCTATAAGAGACAAGGCAGGTTGAACATTCTCTTTTCCAACCAGTCTTTCTGCTAAATCAATAGTTTGTCGATCCATAGGTCTACCGGCCACTCGATTCAGTGGGATAAATGTAACTCGTTGTTGTAATTTTCCATGTTGAAGTATTTTCTTACTTGTGGTTTCCGCATCTACTATTACATTATAAAGCTGCAACATAATTACATCTGTGAAACAAAAAAAAAAGATTTCAGAAAAATGTAAATGGAGTAATATTACCTTTCCCCCTGCAGCAACCTCTAAGGCATAAGCATTTATTTTATCTTTTACATTAAACAACTTGCACACTGTGCCTTTTACAGATTTCATATTAAAATTAGGTTCAGGCTTCTGATATTCAAATCTCGTTTGAGGATGTCTCGATTCAAACTGATCAATTTTGTCATGCAATGATCTTATATCAGCAATCAAGGTTTGTCTTTGCTTCTTCAGATCTCCCGCATGGTTATCAGTATAATTCAATTTTTTCAATTCATTTTCCAAATTTTTTAATTTATTTTCTTTTGTCTCTAGATCCATATTATACTTTTTGTATTCATTTTCAGTATTATGCATATCTTTTTGTTTCCTACTCAACTGCTGCCTATTGTGATTCAATGTCATTTCACATTGTTTAAGCTCAGTTTGCGCCTGTATCATACTCTGCTTGGCATTTATTAGTTGTTGCTCCAATGTTGCATTTTCGCCATCTTCACTCTCTAGTAGACCTGAACTTATTTTCTGGTACTTCTCTTGTGCTTCTAGCACTGCTTCAGCATCCTTTTGATCCATTTCCTTCAATTCTTGAAAAAGACTACCCACTTTCTCTATTACTTTTTCCTTTAATGTAAGTGCTTTTTTATCATCTTCTATGTTGATCTTTATTTGCTCCATTGTTTTAATTACTATTTTAATATTCTCCTTATTACTATTAGCTTCAGCTGATAATTTAATCTGTTTTTTTTCATATTCCTGCAGTTCATGCTCTAATGACTCTAATTTATCACCTGTTCCCTGTTAGAAATTACAAATATTTATTTTGACACAATGTGAATCTAACAAAATATTATTCAAATTGTCTTTGATGTAATTATTGAGAAGATTACATAATTATTACTACTAAATTGTTACTATTGAAAATTTATGAAAAAATAATAGAAATATAATAATAATAATAGAAATATCATACAGCTTTCTTTTTCTCCCATAATTCAGCATATTTTGCCTCAATATTTTTTATTTCTTGTTCACCAACAGCTATCTCCTTCAGCTTTAAATCTATTTTATCTTGAACAATCTCAACATTTTCTTCTGCATCCTCACTATTACGTAAAGCAGCAACATATTTCCATGCAAGATAAATTCTTTTGCTGTGTTCAAGTTCTCTTTCTATCCGTTGAAATTCCACATATTGTATTCTCTCTTCCTTCAATTTATCTAATTTTGGACCTATTTCTTCTTTCAAAATCTAAACAATATATAACAATTAAATATTAAGAAACATATATGAAATATATAAACACCAAACTGTGTCAACAACATACATTGTTTATTTCTTTTAATTTTTTATCCTTTTTTTCTATAGTGATCAATGCAGACTGTTTCTTCTTTTCATACATTTTTGTACCTGCTGCTTCTTCCAACATAGACAAGATTTCGACTGGCTTCATATTTAATACTTTCGTTATTCTTCCTTGCATGATTAAGAAATGTGGGTTATTTACATTCAATTGAACAGAGCAAAATAAATCCTGTACACGTTTATTTTGTACATTTGTCCCATTAATCATATACTTATTCTTCCCACCAATTACTACTTGTCTTGTAATAACAATTTCTTCATGGTGTTCATAACCCATAGGAGATGATTCTCTGTCATGATTATCAAATGTTATCGTAACACTAGCTTTTTTTATTCCTGCTTGGCCCGATTTATAAACTAAATCTTGTAAAGAAGTAGCACGAACCTGTATTAAAATAGAGCAATCATATTTGTTATATATGATAAATTAATAATTTGAACATTAATAAATATTACATATAAAATGTTATAAACTTCACACCAACAGCTTTAAGTGATAATTTTTTTTATAGTATTAGCATAATATAACTAAATATAATCTAAGAAAAATATCGTCTACGTTACATTACAAAAATAAGGCTATGTTGGAGTACTATTTGATAAAGTTAAATCAATATTATTTTATTAAAAGAATACATGTAATACACAAAATATACCTGACCAAGATTTGTAATACCCAGAACAAAGCATATTGCATCTAAAATATTCGATTTTCCACTACCATTAAATCCTGTGATCGCGTTAAATTCTTTATCGAAACCGTTTATTTCGATTCTTTTGCCGTACGATTTGAATCCTTCCAGCACCATCGATTTGATATACATAATGAAGTAATAATAGTAATGTTACACACACATACAAAACACTTAATATTAACAACGATTTGTATTACAAATGTTCCACTTGTAAAATTCAAACAGATTCTAGCAAATAAGCGCCGAAATGGCTTCCGCACACAAGGCTGCGTTCAGGGGGTCGAATGTGTATCTCAAATCGGAGTGAAAATGACAAAAGTGAGCAAATTTACTAGCATATATGTAACTTCATTGGACAATGCCTAGTGAATTTGCTCACTTTTGGTTGCTTTCCAACAAGAGACACAAGTCGATACAAATATCATTCTATCTTTGTTCCACATTTAGGATGCTTTCCAGCTACGTTACACTAGCTGCGTTTCGAAATTCACTGTCAGTACTAAAATTCTATAATATACGTAACATAAACTATAGATTTTCAGTACTGGTAGTGCATTTCGGAACGCAGCTACTGTGTTACACAAAACCAGTTTATTGGTTACATATTATCTAATGGCTCCTGCACACAGGACGCGGTAATGCTTGCCGCGCGGCGGAAATTCGCACGACAGCCAATCAATATGCTGCTTTCTGTAATAACCTTCTAGCTCTTACGGAAAAACAATATTGATTGGCTGTCGCGCGGACTTCTGCCGTGCGGCAAGCATTACCGCGTCCTGTGTGCAGGAGCCAATAAGGGTGCTTTCCAGCTACGTTACTATAGGTCTGTTCTTTTGCTCTGCACTGCTGCACTGGTGCAATAAGTTAGAGTGAGACAAATATATATTTGTCTCACTCTAACTTATTGCACCAGTGCAGCAGTGCAGAGCGAAAGAACAGACCAACTGTGTTACACAAAACCAATTTATTGGTCACATATTATCTAAAATATCTTGTAAGATAATATGCAACCAATAAACTGTTTTGTGTAACACAATGTACGTAATTAGAAAGCACCGTAAAATATCTTGTAAGATAATATGCCACCAATAAACTGGTTTTGTGTAACACAGTGTACGTAGTTAGAAAGCACCCTTAGTGAGTAACAAAGGGTGCTTTCCAATTG
>NW_022639572.1:12227-12815 GCF_010583005.1 Odontomachus brunneus | reverse complement strand
AGCAGTGCAGAGCGAAAGAACAGACCAACTGTGTTACACAAAACCAATTTATTGGTCACATATTATCTAAAATATCTTGTAAGATAATATGCAACCAATAAACTGGTTTTGTGTAACACAGTGTACGCAACTGGAAAGCACCCAAAGATAGAATGATACTTGTGTCGACTTGTGTCTCTTGTTGGAAAGCAACCTTTGGGTGATCAAATCCAAATTAAGAGATTAAATTAAGAGATCGAACACTGTCGCCTGTAGATACTAGATTCGCCATGTTTGGGTCCAAACCGGAAGTATACTTACCTCATTTTAACTTATTGCACCAGCAATTATTGTTCAGCAGTGCAGCCACTGCAGCCAGTGCAGCTGAAAAGAACAGACCACTGCTTGTGTTGTCATTCAGCTAATGATCCTAACCGGAATCGTATCCCAAACATGGCGCAGCCAATCAAAACGTTGACATATGGTGTCCAATCTCTTATTACAGGATCTCTGGATTAACCCAGAGTTTGGTTTACATCGTGCACTTGATACGCGTACTATATAGTAACTTTCTATTAAATAATCTTAATATTGACAATGCATATCAAC
>NW_022639572.1:0-11784 GCF_010583005.1 Odontomachus brunneus | reverse complement strand
GGTCTGTTCTTTTGCTCTGCACTGCTGCACTGGTGCAATAAGTTAGAGTGAGACAAATATATATTTGTCTCACTCTAACTTATTGCACCAGTGCAGCAGTGCAGAGCGAAAGAACAGACCAACTGTGTTACACAAAACCAATTTATTGGTCACATATTATCTAAAATATCTTGTAAGATAATATGCAACCAATAAACTGTTTTGTGTAACACAATGTACGTAATTAGAAAGCACCGTAAAATATCTTGTAAGATAATATGCCACCAATAAACTGGTTTTGTGTAACACAGTGTACGTAGTTAGAAAGCACCCTTAGTGAGTAACAAAGGGTGCTTTCCAATTGCTTAACACACACGTACACAAAACCAGTTTATTGGTCATATATTATCTAAAATATCTTGTAAGATAATATGCAACCAATAAACTGGTTTTGTGTAACACAGTGTACGCAACTGGAAAGCACCCAAAGATAGAATGATACTTGTGTCGACTTGTGTCTCTTGTTGGAAAGCAACCTTTGGGTGATCAAATCCAAATTAAGAGATTAAATTAAGAGATCGAACACTGTCGCCTGTAGATACTAGATTCGCCATGTTTGGGTCCAAACCGGAAGTATACTTACCTCATTTTAACTTATTGCACCAGCAATTATTGTTCAGCAGTGCAGCCACTGCAGCCAGTGCAGCTGAAAAGAACAGACCACTGCTTGTGTTGTCATTCAGCTAATGATCCTAACCGGAATCGTATCCCAAACATGGCGCAGCCAATCAAAACGTTGACATATGGTGTCCAATCTCTTATTACAGGATCTCTGGATTAACCCAGAGTTTGGTTTACATCGTGCACTTGATACGCGTACTATATAGTAACTTTCTATTAAATAATCTTAATATTGACAATGCATATCAACGATGATGCATTCAATTAATACAATAATGGCTCCTGCATCGTATCAATACAATAATGGCTCCGTATTAACCTTCTAGCGGAAAAACAACATATTGATTGGCTGTCGCGCGGACTTCCGCCGCGCGGCAAGCATTACCGCGTCCTGTGTGCAGGAGCCATGAGTCTTCTTGATCAGTATTATACCGGCTTAATATACTGTTATTTATATACATCGTCGATATTAAGATTATCTAATAGAAAGTTATTATTTAATACGCGTATCAAGTGCACGATGTAAACCAAGCCAGAGCCAGTCGAACATGCTAATAGACAAAGTTTACACGGCAACTTAAAACCGGTTTAGTAACTACCGTAGTTAGTAAACTCTTGAATCTGATTAGAGTATATTTTTAGATGGAAAAGAATATACCAATAAGAAATTGACCAATCATAGTTGATTATTCTTCTCACATTCGACTGTGGTTGATCAATTTCTTACTTACTTCCTACTTCTTGCTATTTACTTCCAATGTAGACGTCCCTTTAATCAACTGCCATACAAGATGGCGATATTATCCTTACAAGACGCTTACGATAAAACGTTTTTATTGTATCAATAACATATGAACAATGTTCTAATAAATTCAAACAATTACTTGATCTCGGAAACGTTATTTAGGTAAAATTTTACCAATGTAAAAATCAAATTTCCAAAATTGATCTGGTACATTGGCACAGGTGGTTGCAAATACATCTTCCTCATTTTGTACTCTAGTACCATCAAGACATAGACCAGTTTCTACGTGTACTATTTTACTGTCCTACAATCAAATTACATATTTCAATCGTTTGTAACAGAGCTCGTAAGTTTATCGAATTTTAATATAGTACCTTTGTCAATACCCATTCTTTTCCATTTTTTTCAGTATTGCAGTCAGACATTTCAACTCGAGTACGCACTTTTAATTTATCTGCGTTCACTCTCGCACAATTATCATCTCTCCGTAATTCGCCAGAATTGCTTAATGAGAAGAACTAAATACACAAACGTGTCATTTTTAGTAAATTTATCCTTAAATATGATATTCATATTGATGTAATTTGCGTTGACATACACACCTGGCTTGGATACAACTTGGAATGACAACTGTATAGACCTAAATTGTATGGTTTATCTTCTTCATGTTGTAGATTGTCTAAACACAGCCGTCTATTGCGTAATCTGACGCGCCCATATGCTATGGCATGCTCATCAGGAATGAATTTTTCTGGATAAATATTATCAAGATACCATTTGAAGCTTTTGCATTTGAGCTCTTTACGCAATTTCAAACGTTCGCTTATATCCCCTAAGAGGCTTGGATTATTCTGTGAATTTTATTCATTTGTATAAGAAATACAAAAACAGATATAATTAAAGCTCCTAGACTCATCCATGTCTTTTTAATGAAAACACCAGAAATGAGGAAAAATAATGCTAAAATTCTGACGAAAGACATTGAGATAAAAAGATATATCTATAAAATGACACTTTTAATCGATTAAGCATACCTCTAAGATATTCTAAACACTTTCCTTTTACTCTAGCAATCAATAAATAATCACAAAATTAACGTGACATGCAATCCTTTTTAGCCTAATTTCCTCATTATTCTATCATTAATTTTACGATTATTTAATGATTGTTAGAACAAAAGGAAAGTGTACAAAATATTTTAGAGGTGTGTACTTAATCGATCATAAGTATTATTTTGTAGATTTATCTTTTTATCTCGACATATTTTGCAAGAATTTTCAACATGCATTCTCTTGCTTCTGATGTCATTAAAAAGAGGTGGACGCGATGCGAGAGTGTACCTAGAAGCTTTAATAATTATATATTTCTTTTTATATATTTCTAATCTTACCTTAAACTCACTGCGATGGAGTAAAAATAATCTCTTATATTCATCCATCCATACAAATGCTAAACGAGCAGTATTTATTCCATGTGTATCTTTATCATTCGGGAATTTATATGGATGAAAATTTCGAAATATATGACCAACCCGAGAACAAGGAATGATCTCTAATGTGCCGCCACATTGCCAAATCTGTTGAAAAACAACAATTTATTAAAAACATAAAATCTTATTGAACCAGTGAAAGATCTGGTATATATATTTTTGTAATTATAAACTCAATTTAGTTTAATATTTAAGGAAGAATCTAACTCACTCTGAAAGACATTTCCAAATTTTCACCTCCCCAGCCATCCATCTTATCATCGTAACTACCAATTTCCCAGAAATACTTTCTGTCTATAGCAAATAAACCTCCTGCCATAGTAGGAGACTTAGTCGGTGATATAGGAGAAAGACGCGACTGGAGCTCATGCTTTTGGATATTTATCCATGTAAAATGACCCGACCATGTGAAGCCACCAACTTGAAAAAAAGATGCTTCATTATCATGGAAGTATTCTAACGTTTCTTCAGAGATGTTATCAATTATTGGCATTAGTACAGCATTTCTCTTGTCTTTTATTCGCTGAAGCAAAGGCTGTAGCCTGTAACATATTAAAATATATACACTAATAAAGTTCTCTTCATGTATGCATGCATGTGTAAAATTAATGTGTAAAATTAATTTAATATACGAAATACAGCAAATTGAATAAAGAATATATTTTCTAGCCAAATTAATACCAGTTTGAAATACCAGTCTTTGATAACTTCACAATGTGCATCTAGGAAGACAAGAACATCGCCAGTAGCATTTTTAGCTCCATGAAGACGAGCGCGTATCAATCCTTGTCTATTTGGCAATCTCAGCAATTTGACTTTTATAGGTAAACGAGTCGAAAGATAATAATCGAGTTGTCCTTGAAGTTCTTCTACACACAAATTAACAGAATATATTAATATAGAATATATACTTTACAAAAGACATTAATTATTAATATTTTATTGCAAGTAAGCCAAAATAGATGTATGTTTAAGCGGAATAAGTATGTATGCTTTACAATTTACATATTCATATTGATTTCAATACCTTCCTCGCTATGATCATCAACTAAAATAATTTCTTTTAATAAATGTGGCAGAGAACCTTTCAAAACACTATGTACTGTACGTAACAAAACACTCCATGGTTCATTATAAAAGATAATTATCACACTAACACTTGGTAATAATGTGTCATATGTAAGATTTGCACACCTATAATATGTAAAGTTCATATGTATTTATAAACACAAAGCAAAAAAATATTCTAATCAATATTATATATCTGCATGCATGGAAATGATCTCTTTTGAAATGCATTGCAATATATAATAAATTCTTACAGTGGATTGCGTACATCTGGCAATTTTCTAGTTAATGATATCTTATTTGAAAGAACAATATTCAGCGCTTTCTTTGCAAGTGCTGCTTCACCCTCAACCTTTTCTTTTCCATATAGATAAGCTGGTTCTCCATTCTCTCCAAGTCCAATTACAACATCATACTCCAATTTTAGTATCTGCTGCTCATACCTAAAATGTTATTTTAATCTTAAGGAAAAATATAGGATACAATTGAATCAGAAAATACAAATAGAACAATGGTTACTACACAAAGCTATTGAGGACAAGAGCAAGCTTACCTTTCCTTTTGTAGCCCCTGTAATGCAATATCCACATCTTTCTGCCTTTGAGAGTTATTGCCATCTCTTGGGAATGGAAACTGATCTTTATAAGCATTGGAATTGTCATTAGCACGAAATATTTGCTTAGCAATAAGCAAAATGCAGATTATATATAATGTACAAAATAACAATTTCAACAGGCATTTGCGACGGGCAAGCATCATATTTCAGGAATATCTCATCGCTATTAAATGGCGAAAATCGTCGATAATCGAGATAATTGTTCCTGTGGTTATTATCGCTGTTATATAGTTAGGTTATGGCAGAGTAAAGTTTGTCAGATGAACCAGATGCATATGCAGATTTAGGCTATGTGTTTCCTTCAAATCAGGTACACATCTGCAACAAGAATTAAAATTGATCATAAGAGCAGACCACTAATACACATTTTGTACATTCGAAAGCATTGTATTAACGCGATAGAGACAATACATATGTCGCGATATTTACAATGTGTCAGACCAATTCACTTATCCGTTATAAAGATTAAAAAAAAGCTATAGGTAAAAGGTTAAAAATCAAGTATAACGTCTACGTTGAACTGCCGTAAAACAGGTTGTACATTTTTATAGTAGCGTACAAACATTTTTTTTCTTTTTCCTCATATATCTGAAGCTTACAAGTAGGCGATACTTGAATAATATTAATTCATAACAAAAAGATAGCTTCTTGTGTTATAAAAAAATTGAAGAAACTGTACAATTCAACTGTACAATCAGTACTTTTTATATTTTGTAGGATAAATGTTTTTTAAAGGATGCTATTGACATCTGTGTAAACTGCACTTTTAAAAATTTGGATTAAATATATATATATATTTAATCCAAAAAAAATATATATATAGGTTAAGAAACAAATACTATAAATTTGGTGCACCAATTTTGTAATATAAATTTTTCAACATATTATCATTTTATTGCACATTTATTATTCTAGACATTTAAATATTTCATGCATTAATATAATCTCATGTCATAATAACTTAAACAAAAAATTTTCTTAACTTCCCTTAACAAATATTATTAGTATATATATATCTTAGCTAATATAAAAAAGAATATAAAATTAACAATTTGTAGAATCAACATCACACTGTTTTCTTACTTCTCTCTTACTCTTAGGATTGAATATTTTTTCTATATCAGAGAAAGATTTGTTAAATGTCTCTGGTAAAAAGAAATATACATAAGCTGTACATATTAAAGATGTGGAGCTAAATAAAAAAAATATATTTCCAATGTTCACACTTTTTGAAATATATGGGTAACTTTTGATGACAGCAAACATCATTATGTAAGCAAGAGAAACTATGAGACCTGCACCAATACCACGTATGGACATAGGAATCAATTCTCCAATAAGTGTCCATGGTATATTTATAATTCCAAATGTACTAAAGCAAATGTAAGATAATACAAAGAGAAGTAATATCCATTTATAATCCGCCATGGTTTCTTTTGTATCTTCATGTGACACCATAAAATGCACATATATTCCAGAAAGAAACATTGAAATAGTCATCCCAATTCCACTCAAGATGCAAATAACCCTTCTACCATATCGTCTACTAGAAAAAACTGTTAATATACTTATAACGAATCTAACGATGCCTAACATAACGAGCGCACTGTTTTCATTAAAATTGTGGCCAAGTACTTCACTCATTTCATTAAAGATCGACATGGCGTAAAATATGATGACGTATGAACCAGAAAGTTGTTGCAACAAAAAAAGTACAAAAAGTATCACTATAGGTTTATAAGCGCTCGGTAATATAAATTTGTAATAATAATTTCTTATGGATGCAACTACAGTGTTCGATTTTTTTTCATTTGTAACACGATTTCGGGCGATCTCCATAATTCGTGCGTACTCCTGTTCATAAATCTAGAAAATGTTTGTCCGTTGATATCCTGAAGTGAGTGTATAGATATTGCAAGACAGATTTTGGATGCGTTCAGGGAACACACTACCAACGTTACTGCGTCATTCTATCTTTACTGTTCTTTAGATATACAATAAGGATAAAATGACGTTAAATAGCAGATAGCAGATCCCCGAATTTACCCTTTATAGTACTCACCGTTTGTCTTCTGTTAAGTCGCTTCAGGTTACATTTCATTTCGCGAGTCCGTTTTTCGTCTAACATACCACTTCTAAAGCATGCGAGCCAGTACGGGCTTTTAGGTAAAAAGAAAAGTGCAAAAAAGATGCAACACTCTAGTATAAGAAAAATTATAACCATTTTGTGCCAATCTATTAGTGCAGCTAGGCAACAGGTTATTAATATACCCAATGAAACATATACAGAATTAAGGCACAGAAGCATTGGTCTGATTTTTGGATTAGAAAGTTCTGATATGTAAATCATACCAGTAGTTGTTAAACCTGATGCAATTCCAGCTATAAACCGAGCTGCATAAATAATAATTACAGATTTGGCAAATATGAATAAAATGTATGATATTATCATAGGAACACATGATAATTGGCAAACCACTTTGCGTCCAAATTTATCCATTAAAGAGCCTGATATAATAGATCCTATTGGCAATGTTATTGTAACTAGACTTGCTATAGAACAAAAAGTGCAGAATAATAAATAAGTAACCTTACTAATAACAGAAATCCTAATTCTTTTGCAACTAGTAATGAAACACGCATGTGCACTGATGCAAAACTCTCCAAAAATTCATATTTGTAACTGTTAAATAACAGGTTTTAATAAAATATCTATAGGCTATACAAATTCATAAGCATTGCTTGATTTAAATAAATTACTCAATGATATAGATGTCAAAAGAATACATAGGAAATTTATATTAGTGCACATACACGAGTATTTGCAAGCAGCAATAAAATTCTGCTCTGTTAACTATTAAATGACACATTTACTGTAATAAATGCAAATTAAAAAAATTCTGCTATAAGACTGACCTATCCAAGATTCTTCGTTTTGTGTTATTGTCATTCCAATATTGTCTAACTTCAGGTCGTTTAGCAAAACTGTACTAAAAGCCATGTTTACACCAACCTTTATGACTATACAATGGATTATACAGCTTGCAATAACCTAAAATATGTTGTCATTTATAAAATGTCACTATTTTTACAATCAGCCATTTATTTCATGCTTATAATAATAGGCAGCAGTATTTATAAATATCTATAACACAAATAATATAATGACTATATAGCTTACTTGTGGCATTATATCTGATCTTGTTATTTTTTCCTTTAAATTTGACCTATTTATATGTTGAAGGCAATTACTGTAAAGACATATCACTGTGTTTATATTAATTAAAAATTTAAGTTTTGCACAAATGTAAAATAAATAAAAAGTAATACATAAAATTAAATACATCTATATACACATATTGCTTATATTATATTATAAAAAAACATATATATATATATATATATATATATATATATATATATATATATATATATAATTCATATCTTACGCAAAATATTCTTTATATTTACCTATTTTCGTTGCAAAGTTCATTGTTCTTTTCTTTAACAACACATGACCTCTCATTCACAGTTTCTTGTATGTTATCCATTTTATATAATATTGTAGGAACTTGTTAAATTATTCCTGGAATAAACAAGCACATAATAAGTAAATAATAAATATAACACAACTTATAAATTGTATAAAACAAAAAAATACAAATTATAATACTTTTATAAACAGGATAAATTCTTTGTCCTGATATAAAATTTGCAGACTTGTTCTGTTCTACACAACTAACAAAAGAACTCTAAGCATGTATAAACATGAAATATTATCACTTTAAAAGATAAAACAGGAATGATGAAATAAAGTTTCTTTATCTCACCTTCTTTTAGGCAATGTAAACAAAGTTGTGTGAGCAGATCTTTCTCAGATTCCTTAGTAGAATGTTATCTCTGTCTCTTTCTTATGTATTACGAATTTCTGTAATCAGTTTATTACAGATAAATAGTTATCTATTTGAAGTATAAAACATTTACAAATCTTGATAAGAATATATATTCAGCACTTTAAATAATTTATTTAAAATTTTACACATATAGGAACTATAAAGACATATAGGAACTATAAAGATGCATCAAATAAAAATGAATAATTCCTTAACATAAATTGAAAATAGAAATTCGAAAACAATTTTTTCTATAATAATACACTTGTATTTATGTTAAAATGTATGCATATAATCCATATTCAGATTATTACCTATGCTACTGCGAAAATACACTTATAAAATTATTGTTTCTAATAGGTTTTACGTTGTCCTACATGCATATATAAATTTAAGAAAACTTACACTTATCCGGATGTTTTACGTAAAATAAATATTCATCATTTTAAAATAAGAAAGTGCAAAAATCTAATTTTTTTCATAATGACACATTCATATCGACGTTGATACATCGATAAATTGGTTCCACTTGACAATCGTGTTACACAAGCATCGTTCTATCCTTGTTTTTTACTTGATGTTAAACAAGGATGAAATGACGCTCGTGAAGACGCGACGCTAAGTGGAACTTATCCATTGTAGGCTAAGGCTTAGTTTACAATATGCGGAGTAAGCCGTAAGAATTGGCCAATCATAGTCGATTAGGCCTGATCTACAATAGATAAAGTAAGGAGTAGGAGTAGGAGCAAGAAATAAGCAGTAAAGCGTCTTCTACAATGGCAGTAGGAGTAGTAGTAAGAAATAAGCAGTAAGCAAATTGACCAATTTCATTCTCACGTTTCAAAAATAATCGATTGTGATTGGTCTATTTACTTACTGCTTATTTCTTACTACTACTCCTACTGCCATTGTAGAAGACGCTTTAATGGCTCCTGCATACAGGACGCGGTAATGCTTGCCGCGCGGCGGAAGTCCGCACGACAGCCAATCAATATGTTGTTTTTCCGTAAGAGCTAGAAGGTTATTACGGAAAACACCATATTGATTGGCTGTTGCGCGAACTTCCGCCGCCGCGCGGCAAGCATTACCGCGTCCTGTGTGCAGGAGCCATAAGGCCCGATTTACAATAGATGGAGTAAGGAGTAGGAATAGAAGTAAGAAATAAGCAGTAAGCAAATTGGCCAATTCTATTCTCACGATTCAAGAATAATCGATTGTGATTGGTCTATTTACTTACTGCTTATTTCTTACTACTACTCCTACTGCCATTGTAGAAGACGCTTTATGGCTCCTGCATACAGGACGCGGTAATGCTTGCCGCGCGGCAAGCATTACCGCGTCCTGTGTGCAGGAGCCATAAGGCCCGATTTACAATAGATGGAGTAAGGAGTAGGAATAGAAGTAAGAAATAAGCAGTAAGCAAATTGGCCAATTCTATTCTCACGATTCAAGAATAATCGATTGTGATTGGTCTATTTACTTACTGCTTATTTCTTACTTCTATTCCTACTCCTTACTCCATCTATTGTAAATCGGGCCTTATGGCTCCTGCACACAGGACGCGGTAATGCTTGCCGCGCGGCAAGCATTACCGCGTCCTGTGTGCAGGAGCCATAAGGCCCGATTTACAATAGATGGAGTAAGGAGTAGGAATAGAAGTAAGAAATAAGCAGTAAGCAAATTGGCCAATTCTATTCTCACGATTCAAGAATAATCGATTGTGATTGGTCCATTTACTTACTGTATATTTCTTACTCCTACTCCTACTTCTTACTCCATCTATTGTAGATCGGGCCTAAGCAAATTGACCAATTTCATTCTCACGTTTCAAAAATAATCGATTGTGATTGGTCTGCTTACTTATTGCTTATTTCTTACTCCTACTTCTTATTCCATCTATTGTAGATCGGGCCTTATTCTTGTAATAATCGACTATAATTGGCCAATTCCACAGATGTCTATACTAAACTAAATTGCTAACAAGGGTTTCGAACGTGTGTCACATAAGGTTTCCGATTGCATGCGAGAAAATAGCGGCGGTCCTGTGTGTGTGACGTTTGTGTGTGATATGTCACTTGTGTGAATACGTACACATACAATGTGAGTCAATGTGGCTATTAAGGCTGCGTTCCGAAATTCACTGCCAGTACTGAAATTCTATAGTTCATGTCACGTATACTATAGAATATCAGTACTGGCAGTGAATTTCGGAACGCAGCCTAAATTACTGTCGTAAAACCAAAAATGCCAGCATCAGGCTGATATTTCACGTGTCGTACGACAAGCTTTTTGGATACATTCATTGGTTGACGAACAGAGAACCTGGAATTTCTCTATTCGCCAACCAATAAACGTATCTGAAAAGCTTGTCGTACGACACGTGAAATAGCACCCTCATATTGCATAAAAAAATGTTGTAACAAAAAAATAGATGGTATTGGACGTTATTTGCTCTGCTTATTTTCAACAAAAGAATTTTATGACTAAACGTAGTAAAAATATGTGGCGGTAGCGGCCATTTTCTCGCATGCACCGGAAACTCTATCGAACACAAGCAGTTATATGCTTTTAGATAGCCTGTTTGCAATCTAGTTTAGTATAGGCCAGTATTCAATGGCTTGGTTTACATCGGCTGTGTTCGCTTTGGGCGCTTATGCGCTGTAAGCGTCATTCTATCTTCTTCCTGCATGTAATGAGCGATAAAAATAGAATGACTTTTACAGCGCGTAAGTATCCAAAGCGAACGCAGCTATCGTATACTTGATACGCGTACTAAATAGTAACTTTCTATTAGATAATCTTAATATCGAAAATAAATATAAACAATGGTATATTAAGCTGATATAATACGCATCAACAAAACGTATTGTATTGATTGAATATGTCGCCGTTGATATGTATTGTCGATATTAAGATTGTCTAATAGAAAATTACTATTTAGTACGCGTATCAAGTGCACGATGTAAACCAGGCCAATGGCTTGGTTTACATCGTACACTTGATACGTGTACTAAATAGTAACTTTCTATTATGGCGTGTTCGACTGGCCCTAGGTTAATCGCTCCCAGAGCGATTAATGACGTCATAGGTTTCTATTAATCATAAAGCTTATAAGTACTTGTTTGACCGATAAACGTAGGCTGAATAACCCAGAGTGGGTTAACCCAGAGCCAGTCGAACTATTATCAGTCGATGCTATTAGATAATCTTAATATCGACGATATACAATCAGATATCATATATAATATCATATATAATATCATATTGGTGTGCCAAGACTTGGCACACCATATTTAAAAATGTGACATTTTTT
>NW_022639571.1:1090190-1091679 GCF_010583005.1 Odontomachus brunneus | reverse complement strand
CAAAACTTGCGGTGCTAAAAAATGAGGTGCCAACTTCACGCACGCCATCTTGCGACATCTTTATGACATGGTTAACTTCAAAATAATTGAATGAAAAGTTAATAGTTACCGATAAAATGTAACTAAGTTAAGTTAAAACTATTTAACTTTTTAACTTTTTAACTTAACTTTTAATTTTTTAACTAGTTACTACCCAACTCTGAATATTATATTTACGATCACGATTCACATAACTGAAAATCTCATGTCTAGCTTTAAATTAAAATTTAAGTTTTTCACGTGCAAATTTCAAGTCACGATTACTAGTACAGACCTTAGAATTGGATTTGAGCTTTTTAGTTGAATCATGTGATACATGCAACGTTACATTTGTAAAATCGTGACTTGTCTGAAAAATTTACATCCGACTCTGAATGCAAATCTGAATATTTCACCCGAGGCGAGTTTTAAGCAATGATTATTAATACAATTTTTGATAGTTTGATAAGTTTCTAACCTGATTATTTCTGAAATCTCACGTTTAACTCTGAATTAAAAAAAAATTTTTTTTTACCTGAGGCAAGTTTCAAGTCACGACTATTTGTACAGACTTTAGAATTGGATTTGAGCTTTCCAGTTGAATGGCGTGATACATGTGACACACGTTACATTTGTAAAATCGTGATTCAACTGAAAAATTCACATCCGACTCTGAATTTAAATCTGAAATTTACCTCACTCAAGATAAATTTCAAGCGATCAACCACTATTAATACAAGTCTCAATCTTGACAGTTTGGTAAGTTCCTAACCTGATTATGTCTGAGCCGTTTTACGACCCACTATACATCGCGATGACGGGCGATGCGTCTCGTCGACGGCAGATATTATCATGAGCGACGAAATAAACGTAATTTTTCTCGTCCCGAAAGAATTTGTCTGAAGTATGTGATATGCAGCTGACGGGAAAACATGGCGACTCTTTGTCTCGCTGGGAGCTGACCGGTCTTCACATAAATTTTGTTTTACACGAAAACACGCGCACGCGGGGGGAGAGAGTGTATTATGTGAAGAAATTAACGACTTTTCGGTCTGTTCTTTTTTTCTATTTGTCTACCTACTTATCTAATCATCTCTTCCTCTCTCTCTCTCTCTTGGACGTGGGATGCATGTGCAAGATAGTAGTTGTTTCAGAAACTAGTTATTCCGCCGATTGTGTCGGAACGGGGGAAGCTACGAGAAGCTGTGGGTCGGCAGCTGCGTAACTTTTATTACTGTCACGCTGGATTACGTATTCGTGCGTGCGCGCGTGTGTGTGTGTGTGTATGCGTGCGGAAAGCCGGCTCGTAAACAGAGAAAAATAATTAGCAATAAACGCGCTCGCGAGTCACGTAATGCGGGTATAGTTTCCTCTTTTTCTTGTCCGTCTTCCCCCATCTCTCCCTCCCTCTCTCTCCCATTCTTTCTCTCTCTCTCTCTCTCTCTCTCTCTCTCTCTCTCTCTCTCTCTCT
>NW_022639571.1:1079985-1089924 GCF_010583005.1 Odontomachus brunneus | reverse complement strand
CTCTCTCTCTCCCACTCTTTCTCTCTCTCTCTCTCTCTCTCTCTCTCTCTCTCTCTCTCTCTCTCTTCCTTCCTCCCGTATTCGTAATGAGCGTCCAGGTGAAAATGCGCGCCACCGATGATAGAACAGTGGGCAGCCCGCGGGATTCGATCGCTTGTTCCGCGGATGACGCTCGCGCGTGTACGTCGTTAATATAATTTTCCCGTGAGCTGCGAAAGCGGAATCGGTTGCGGCGGCTGCGGCGATTTCCGCGGTGTCCGACTTTACGAGCGATCGTAACGCTAAATAAAACCGCCGCGCCGAGCGGCGGAACGCTGCACGCGGTGTTGAAAATCCGATTCACTATAAATAATGTCGCCGATAATGTCGAATCAGAATGCGCGCGGTCGTACGTCGTACTTTTTTACGACGGGGACGACGACGTGATCGCTTTCGTACACGCGACAGGAGAGGCATGCGAGGTAGTCGCGATCCAAATAAATCTCGTCGCTACACGGGTGATTAGGGTGCCAATTGTCGCGAATTTTGCGGGACATTCCGATTCTCGGCTCTTCGTAGAGGCGTCGCGAAAGAAACTCAGGCGGGATGTCATTTGTTCCGATTTGTCACACAATATAAAATAACGATACAAAATTTTATTATTATTTATTATATTTACATTAAAGTAATTATTATTTATTAATTATATTATTATTATTTATTATATTTACATTAAAGTAATTATTATTTATTAATTATATTATTATTATTTAGTAATTATTATTTATTACAGTAATTATTATATTATTATATAATATATTATAGTAATTACTATATTGTTATAGTAATGAGAAAAAAATACATTTTATGTTGATTGTTCATTGTTTTTATGTTCCGCTGATAATTTCCTTGAATTTATTTAAAGAATTTGATCAATCTAGTTTTAGACTAATGATTCATATTAAAAGATAACAGAAGGCTCTGCTTTGCTATTTGTTTGATATTGACTTAATAATGGATAAATATTTTACTTTTCTATATTGAATGCTAATTACGTGTACCTAATTTATTTAGCTTAGCTGTTTTAAAAATTAATACGTCAAGATGTACATATATATGTACAATAACCAATAAGGGACATGTAAATAACAACTCCGTTAATGTAATTAATTTTTCTATTATTTGAGGACAAGATGAAAAACTTGGTTGTACAAAGAGAAAGATTCCTACATTAATAGTCTCACGTCGTGATAATTATCATAAAAATATATTTGAAGAAATATACGAAAATAGACGATATATAGACGAAAAAGACAAAAATAGAGGATATATAGACGAAAAAGAAAGATGTCCTATGACATCTTGACGTATTAATTTTTAAAACAGCTAAGCTAAATAAATTAAGTATATGTAGGTAGCATTAGATATAGGAAAATAAAATATTTATTAAGTCAACATCAAATAATCAGCAAAATATAGCCTTCTGTTATCTTTTAATATAAATCATTCGTTGATGACTTTCAATTATCTCAACCGAGTTTAATGTAGCTGGACATTTAGACGAATGTTCCTGGTTACAGTAACGAATATATTGTTCTCGTCAGCGAGTTTTTTTCGTTTGCTCCCCATTCAATCACTCTGAACTGAATTTTTTTTGCACATGTTCTAACGTTACAAGATATTTTGTGATCAATAAGGCAAACTCGATTTTTTGGTTATGCCCCGACTTTTCAAGCGTTGTACTCCGTAACTGGCTGATCGAAAGTTGACCAACGGTGTGATACATCTGCATACACGTTCATGAACGTTAACGAACGAACATCCCCATGTGGAAAAAGCGGACACCTTTGCCCAGCGCGACATTCGCGCACGCGCTACCGGCTATTACTTCTAATTATTAGTCGCGCCAATAATAACTCTGATTTACGACCTAGTGGAAGCGTTGTAGTGTTTACGGGCCGTTACTTGGCGAGATTTACGATTAACATTTGCCCTCCCAACGCAAGTATGCGCGTTCCGATCGATCGCGATTAATTAAAGAAACGCGCCACGATGTGAGAGAGAGAGAGAGACTCGAGGTAAGCGCACGAATGCCGCGCGTTCGTAATTTGCATCGGCGCGACACGACATCCCACGCGCTTCCGTCTGAGAGATCGCCTTCCGATTGATTGTACAGTCGTTTGGTCGTAGATGTATCCCGATGAACTTTCATGATTATCACAATGTGAGACAATCGGAAATTGTATAATTCTTTTCATTGTACTGATGAAGCAAACGTATTGAATTAAAATTATTATATTTATATGAGTAAGTTACATTTGCAGTAATGTAAATTTTTTGTTATATTCATGCAGCAATAAACTAGAAAAATGTAAAGTTTAATCAAAGCTATACTCAGGTCTTTATATTACATTTTACATGATATTGGTTTGAGTAAATTATTTTAAAATTCTTTTCAAATTTCTTTTTCATATTTTATCAGATATATTTTTATAATTATTATCACGACGCATACACGTGAGACAATTGATAATGGAAATTGTACAATTCTTTTCATTGTACTGATGAAGCAAACATATTGAATTAAAATTATTACATTTACATGAATAATATAAGTTACATTTGCAGTAATGTAAATTTTTTGTTATATTCATGCAGCAATAAATTAGAAAAATGTAAAGTTTAATCAAAGCTATACTCAGATCTTTATATTACATTTTACATGATATTGGTTTGAGTAAATTATTTTAAAAATTCTTTTCAAATTTCTTTTTCATATTTTATTAGATATATTTTTATAATTATTATCACGACGCATACACGTGAGACAATTGATAATGGAAATTGTACAATTCTTTTCGTTGTACTGATGAAGCAAACATATTGAATTAAAATTATTACATTTACATGAATAATATAAGTTGCATTTGCAGTAATGTAAATTTTTATATTCATGCAGCAATAAATTAGAAAAACGTAAAGTTTAATCAAAGTTACACTCAGATCTGTATATTACATTTTACATGATATTACTTTGAATAAATTATTTTAATAATTCTTTTTAAATTTCTTTTTCATATTTTATCAGATATATTTTTATTACGACGTGAGACAATCGATAATGTACAATTCTTTTTATTGCACTGACGAAGCGAACCTACTGAATTAAAATGATTACCGAAATAATAGAAAGCTCCTCGAATAGATTAACTAACAGTAAGATTTGAAAAGGCATATAAGGAGCAAGCACGGATGTCTTAGTGCTATTAAATACTAATATTACTTTTTAATATTAATATGATTGTGGGAGGATAAAATAGTCCAGTATGTTAAACGCACGTATCGAAATTTCCCTCGATTATCGTACCCGGAGAATCAACCTTCCATACTTAGACCGATCCTTGAGTCCCAATTTTTATATATATATTTTTTATTAAAATCCCAAAACCCCATTAAACCGATGACTCAAATAGATTCATTATATATGTTGCGAAAAAACTGCCTCCGCCTCTAAAATGATTACATTTACATTAATAATGTAAATTATATTTGTAGTAATGTAAATTTTTTGTTGTATTCATGCAGCAATAAATTTATTAAATCCAAAAAATTTAACAAACATTTAGTTACATTCAGATCTTTATATTACATTTTACATGATATTGTTTTGAATAAATTATAATAATTTTTTTCAAATTTCTTTTTTGTCAGATATATTTTTGATTATATCACGGCATTAGATAATTGATAACGGAAACTTTATAATTCTTTTCATTATATTGATGAACCAAATGTATTGAATTAAAATTATTATATTTACATCATACAGTAATGTAAATTTTTTGTTGTATAGATAAATAAATTTCAATAATAAATTCAGCAATAAATTTATAAAATCTAGAAAGATACGCTTTAGTAAAAACTACAGTTAGATCTTTGTATTACGTTTTATATGATATTGTTTGGAGTAAATTTTAATAATTTTTTCAAAATTTTTTTGTCAAATATATTTTTACGATGATTATCACGACAACAGGCTATCAATAATGGAAACTATAATTTTTTTTAATTGCACTGATGAACGCGAATATACTGTGTTGAATTAATCGTTAAATTCACATCATGCAATAAATTCTTGTTGTATTGATGCAGCAACAAATATTTATTATATGTTATATTCAAATTTCATATTAAAATTTGCTTGACATGTTGCTTCGAGTCAATTTTGATCAGTTTTTTGTATTTCCTTAGATAATTTTTCATGATAATTATCGATATGAGATGATCGGAAGTTTGGTGTACAGTTTTGCGCGATAATGCACTAATCTTTTTTAATTAATAACTAAACATTTACGTGGCCATTTGGGAAATGCTAGAGGATTCTTTTTTTTTAGTTTGACCTAATATACAAGCATATAGCGGCAAACATCGTCATGACAACTCATCTACCGTATGACGCGTGATCATTCACGATAATTTTCTCCTTGGATTAATAACTCAAACTTTTACGTAATTGTCTTCAAATTGTAGAGGCATTTTTTGTTTACTTTGACCTAATATACCTGTACCACGGCTTCTCTGCGAATTACCGGACTTGTATAAAGTTTTCAGCTAATTCCACTGAAATCCAATTTCCCTGAGTTTTTTGCGGGAATCCACACCTGTCTATTTGGCTACTTGTTGTTGCGCGGGATCGATCGCGCCGCTCAAGCTGAAAATCTCGGGCGGGAAGCGGCGAAAGGTCGCGGCTCGCATACGCATTTTCGCGAGATAAATCCTCCTGGTTGTCCGGCGACGACGACGGCGCGCTTAATGGCGCGCTGCGGTGCGCGCGAACAATGAGACTCGGCGTAAATGCGACTCGAGGTAACGCGTTCGCATAATAATAACGACGCCGGGTGCGAATCGGCCGGGACGAGGCGCGACGCGTCGAGCCGACTCGAGTCCAGCAAAAACAATATTGAAATTCGCGCTTAATGCCTCGTACAAAATTACCGTGCCGCGCTCATAAAGGTGGACCAAAGAGACGTGTCGACCTACCGTTCTGAATAAAAATCTCATTTCCGCCGCGACGTGACGCGACGACGCGCGACGCGGTCCAACGCGAGACGACGCGACGCGACGCGCTCACTCGTCGCGGAACTTTCCGTGCCGCGCGATCGTAAACCTGGCTTAAATTAAAGCCACGATTCTTTTTCCTCTTTCTCGCTCTCTACTTTTTTTTTACAGCGTTCCAACCAGCGTCGCGATGCGAGCCTGATTTACTTTCCTGCGCCCTTTTCCTCGCCCCCGTCGGCGTTTCTTTTTCTCTTTTCCTCTGCCTATCGTGCCCGGATTTAAATTGCACTTAGCGTCGCGCTCGTTTGACGAACGACGCCGCGGTGTCGAATTTCGCGCGGGTGAACGAGGATTGATTGATTCGTCGGCGGAGCAGGATCTGGTATCCGAGGAGATTTATTCGCGCCGAGACCCCCGAAGAAACACAGCGGTAAACACAGCGCGCAACGCGATACCGTATGCGCCACTTCGTAGTTGCTCTTGCATGTGTTTGTCCTTGAGGTCCTCCCGGTCCTATCCCTGCGGAACCTTGAATTGATGACGTCAGAAGCGAGAAAACGCATAGCAACAATTTTTGCACAGATTGTTTTCAGATAAAAGAAAAGATATTTGTATGAAAGAACACTTCAGCATCGCTGCAGCATGCATGTGAAATGCTCCGAAAACTATCCTTTTCCTTTGATGGTATAAATAGTCATAAAATTGAAGTGGAAAAATCATGAAGAAGGGTGGGTTGAAGAGGAAGGTCACATGTCACGTTAATTTTAAGACTGACAAGGGAGAAGGATATTATTTATGCTCGCTTGCCACCCCAAGTGTTCATTCATATAAATATCTTTTTATTTGAAAATGACACGTGAGGATTTATGACATGTGTTTGCTCGTTCTTGACGTCATCAATTCAGGGCTCTGCAGCAATGGAACCAGAAGCCTTGATGAAAAATATTTTCGAGGGAATATTTTAGCTTTTCTCTCTTTCTCTTTCTCTCTCTCTCTTTCTCTCTCTTTCTCTCTTTCTCTATTCCAGTTTTTCTGTCTGGAAGTAAAAAACAAATAAACTTATCCACCTTTCTTTCGCCCCCTTTACCAGGCTCTGGTGTTCTCTGAATACGAGCAGCAGTTAATTCTCGCTTTGTTGAATTTGCAATTTCAACGTCAGACATTAAGCGTGACACGCGCGCCGTGACACGAAACAATTATTTCACACATTAATTCTCATAATGAGTGCGCTATTCCGGCGTCCGCCGAATATTTCACACTGAAATCCGATGATCGACGTGGAGTGCAGAAGTGTCGGGCCGCGATAAAACGCCCGGATTAATGAGAAACGAAGAATGGGCCACTCGATTTTCTATTCTATCATTTACATATGGACCAAGTTTGGTTGGAGCCGACTGCAAACACAAGCCTCATTTAGAGTGGTCACTTTCGAAAGCACTCAGCCGGCGGCACTCGAAAACGCGCCGCGAGTCCGCGCGCCGTTAAATCGAGTCCTGATAAAACGCCATCGATCGTCAGCGCGGTCGCATGGCGGGAAAGCTATTACATGTAGTAATTATACGGATAGACCGAGTATCCGACTTCTCTCGCGCGGATAACGGTAATCATTTACCCTCTCCTCCCCTCTCTCAACCCGCCCTCCTCACGAACGCTAATTTTATTGTTCGCCGAATATATAATGTCCAATTTCTCTTTTTTCTCGCCATGAATATGTCGCATACATATCTTCGTGAGATCAATCGGGTCCAGAGAGAGAGAGAGAGGGGAGAGAGCGAGAGAGAGGGGGAGGGAAAGATAGGGGGGGAGAGAGAAAGAGTGGAATTCCCGGACATGGCGCTAATAACGAGATTATACTCGTCGCTATGTACCAGAGACGTGTCACACAGTGCTTCACTCTCACACATACGCTCAGGCATGCACACGCGGTGCGTGCGCGATCGGGAAATGCGACGCAATCGGGAATTAAAAATTCCTGCTCCGTCCTGGTCGTCGATAAAATCGACGCTGCCGTATGACACGGTCTCGATGTGAATGGGCGGTCGCCGTTCCTCGGTAGGAGAGTTCGCGAGTCACTTTGACGGCGCCGTCATCGTGTATACGGTAGAGCCGCCGCGCGGATACGTCGAGTGCCGTCGCGGCCGATGGCGCTCTCGCGCGCGGAGTAATCAGCGAAACACTTCGTATTCTTCCTGCTTCTAATATTCCCGAGACGTGCGCCGACTCCTCTCTCGGGGGACCACCAGGATCGCCGCCGCCGGTACCGGTTCTCCGGCGGGTTATTACACGAGGCGGCTTCCCACTGGCCGGCGCTCCCCGAGCGGGCAACGGCAGCACGAAATTCTCCTCGGTGCATCGTGCGAACATCAGCCCGACGGACGGCCGAATTCGCGGACGGGCATCTTTTTTCGCGTTTAATTACCGGTGCCGGCGGAACACTCGGCCGATTTCTCTCTCCGTCTCTCTCGTGCAAATTGGCACCTTGCGATTCCGCGCCGACGACAACGCGGTGATCACCTCGCAAAGACACGAGCGCGTGTGTTACGGTGCAAAAAAGAATATTCTTGTTTGGAGAATATCCTTATTGTTGACATTTTAAAAATAAGATTGGTGTTAAGATGAGATTATATGATGCTGAACGAAAATAAATTAGTCTTCAATCAAGACTAATATAGTCAAATTAACATAATTACTTTCTTATAGAATATTACAATATTAATATTCTTGGTTATGTATTATTAGTCTTTAATCAAGACGAATAAAATCAAATTAACACAATCATTGTCTCATATATACGCAAGAATATCAATATTGTTGGTTATATGTGAAAAAAGATTGTTAATTTGTTAATTTAAGTATATTCGTCTTGATTGAAGACTAATTTATCATTGTTTAAATGCCAAGTAATCTCATTTTAACATTAGTTTTATTTTAAAAATATCAACAATAAAGATATTCTCCAAATAAGAATATTCATTCTTTATACTAGAAAAATGTCGGGCAAAAAGAACTAAGTTGCGGAGTTGCGTTAATTTTGTGGCGTACTGAAATCAAATTAGATAAAAATCGGATCTTCATAGTCTGACCAGGGTTGCGAATAATTAATTACTTTTTAAATTAATTATCGCGTGTTTAATTGACTATTAATATGAACCAGTTTAATTAGGGATCGTTTAATTGACAATTGATTTAAACAAATTCAATCGAAAATCATCCAATTGACGATTGGTTACAGCGAATTCCATTAAAGATCGTTCAATCATCAATTGATAAAGGAATAAAAGATCTTTTCGTTAATAATTAAACTTAGCAAATTTAATTAAAGACCGCTTAATTGACGATTGGACTTAGTAATTTTAATTGAAGAACGTTTAATTGATGGTTGATATGCTCAGTAGTTGTTTCAACGCAGGTTCTATTCAATTATTGGCAATTTGCACGATGCCACAATGCTCTAAGAATGAATATTATGCACAAAACCAACTTTGAGTAATTGAACGCTCTTCAATTGAATTGATTGAATTTGCTCATATCAGTCGTCAATTAAACAGCTTTTTTATTGAATTTGCTAAGTTTAATCGTCAATTAAGCGGCCTTTAATTAAATTTGCTAAGTTCAATTGTTAATTGAACTTAGCTTTCTTCGCTCATATCAATTGAACCGTCAATTGAACGATCTTTAATTGAATTTGTTGAAATCAATTGCCAATTAAACATTCTTGGGTTGATCTTGTTTGAATCAATTGGTCAATTAGTTGAATTGAAATATATTTGTTTAAATGATTTATTAAATTGAAAAAACTTAATTTTTTTACAATTTTGAATCTGACGTAGAAATTTATACTACAAAATCTGATCAGTTGCATTTGACAGTAAAAAATAAATAAAATTGAAACTCACGATGTATAGAAAAAATGTAGTAAAAAAGTTAAATCTAGAAGTTACATCAATTTAGTTGCGAACTGGAGTCAAATTGAATAAAAGTCGTGGCAGATGTAAATAATCTGACGTACGAATTTAAACTACAAAATTCGATTAATTGAATTCGACAGTAAAAGGTTAACGAAATTGAAACTCACGATGCACAGGAAAAAATGGAGTAAAAAGCTAAATGTAGGAGTTACGCCAATTTAGCGCACAGGAATGAAATTGAGCAAAAGTCAAGTTAGGTTTCAACAATTTAATGCAGAAATTCAAGCTATAAAATTTAATTAAATAAATTCAACGATAAAAGATAAAAAAAAATAGTTGTATTTACACGGAGAAAATTTTATAGTAAAAATGACTAGAATTTTGTACCGAGGGATAGATCAATATTCTGCAGTAATTATTATTCCTTTAGTATCGGCATTAATGGGTGTTGGGTATTAATCAATTAAAATTTTGTTTGACCAAAATAATTGGCAAATTAATAATCAGAAAATTAATCAATGGTCATATATAAAATCATAAAAATAATTTTATCGATTGTGTGTATGTGTGACGAAATTAATTATTAATAAAATTTTGATGTGACTGATTAATAATTAATAATTATAGTGATTAATAATTATTTGCATTAATCGATTAAATTATCCGTGATTACATATATGATGATTGATTGATTGATTTGTCGATTATTTTAGTCAAAGGAAATTTTAATCGATTGATGCTCAACACTACTTTTACTTCTAATGTGCTATTTATATTTTAGGAAATGAGATATACTATTAAAAAATTTGTGTTTATTAAAATTTGTTGACAATCTATTTCTATATGACTAGAAAAATAGTAAAATTGAAAAGAATTTATATGAAAAAATGATTATATATATTATATATTTTCTGTATATAATATATATAAATATGTATAAATATATATATATATATATATATATATATATATATATATATATATATATATATAT
>NW_022639571.1:1072566-1079654 GCF_010583005.1 Odontomachus brunneus | reverse complement strand
ATATATATATATATATATATATATATATATATATATATATATATATATAATTATGAAGAGGTTAGTGTCAAAAAGTTTGTCAATTTTCTATCAAATTCTTGTGAGAAGTTGGGCATCAAAAGGATAATAGGTAGTCCTCGTTAAATGTTTAAAAGAACACCAGGTCGATGTTGTTAATTTCATTTGTAAAAATTATTATATATAATCCTTCGAAATTGGATAATTCCGTTTTTATTTGACAAACACAACAAACCTGTTGCATCAATCTAATAACCATACGATACAGATAATTTGACTTTTGATTGGAAAATTAATCATAAATAAGACCGATAATGTTGGGTCAGCTTTAAAATTGCTTCGCTGAACTAAATTTTCAGCTTGTCTTACACAAACCAAAAATTAAAATGTCAAAATCTCCCTGACAAAATCAGCGTCGTCTATTCGCCATATAAAACCTTGAAATTGAGTTCGTATAATTCTATTCGAGTCGTTTTGCTCTCAGTCTTTTTTTGTAAGGTGTAGACTGCATTCCGTGACGATTCGCGGGATTCTCGCAAGCGTTCACAATAATGCGACAACGAGGAAGTAAACGAGCCTCTTTTCCTGACGTTTGAGGAGAGATCGCGGAAGCGGATTGATTGTCACTAATCGCGCGACGTAGGACTGAGGACGTCGTAATATTTTATACGACTGTGTTTCACTCGAGGAATCGCACGGACCCTCCTCGTTTCGAAGATCCTCGCAAAGTGACGCGGGGAAATGACGAACGTCAATTTCTCGACGAGTTTCTATTTGCTCAGAGTATACAGTTTGCTGAGCCGAGTCGAGCCGACTCATCCGCGGACTCGTCTGTGCTCCAAAGGTCGCATAAAAAATTCGCGTACATTCGCCCACGGATGTCTGTCGACTTCTAACGACGTTCTAGCGCCTTCTAAAAGGCGCAGCATGCTCCTCCAACGTTTTGTGCTCAATCTCTAATAATTCCCATACAGACATTTCAGAATTAAAAATTTGCAACACATTTATACAAAATTCTCCAAATATTAGCAAATATTAGGCCACCCAAACTTGTCCTAAGTAGGTGTAACGTATCGCGCGATACCTATTGAGAATCCCATCCTTATCCCAACTATAGAAAATTTTCTGAGATTCAATCTATCTCAATTTCTTAAATAATTGAAATTGCTATTTCATAGCACAAAGAGTGATAGGAAGTGAGGAGACATCGAGAATTACAAAGTAATAATCAAAGAATTACAATTTTTTCTGTTAGATGTTTTATAATATTTTTTACATAAATCCTTCTTTACATGGTAATGAGCTTTCAATCGTTTTAAGAATAGAAATTATTATCTAAGATAATCTATCAACTGTTAATTGTAAATAATTACAATACACTTGAATGTTTAATATGTTAAAGTTTTATATTTAAAGTAAAAATATGATATATATTGTTCAATTCAAGATATTTATAATTTACTTTAAAAAGAGGGAAATACTTGAAATAGTTGAAATAGTTTGAGTATTTATATATTATAAAGTATGTGTAAATATTTAAAGCATTTCATATATTTGATTCGATATAAATATACGACAGAAATAAAAAAAGAAAATTTTACGAAAAGTAAAATAAAGAATGTTGGATCTGTTTCCCATTTGGAATCGCATTGCTGAAACATTAAAGTAAATTAGGTTTAGATGACCTTAAGAGTTGCTTATGTGCTTTTTAGTATTTATTTTGAGAGGAATAGTGCATACAAAATAGTCTTTTTAGAACATAAATACTTTTTTCTGAGTTTCATTAAAATCGGGATAATATTGCACTTAGAAATAGAAACAGAAAAAAACTGATTGAGCAGTAAAATAAATTTTAAATTTCTCGAAATTTTGTGTATTCTCCACCTAAATAAAGTTAAGCGACCAGCTAGAATGAAGTATCTTACAAATATATGATCTATTGTTTTAGATCTATTGTTTTAGATCTATTCTTAAAATGATCGAAAGCTCATTATCATGTACACAAAAGAAGGATTTATTCTTGTGTAAAAAATTTTATAAAACATTATCCAACAAGAAATTGACTCGACTTTATGTAGTGAGCAAACTTAATATTTGTCTTAATTTAATATTTTTGAATGAAGTGCCAAAGTTATACTAGGTTTTGGAATATATTTTGAATAAACCTCGTGCTCGCGATGAACTCTTATAAAAGATTTGCGGATACATAAACTTATGAAATACTTATGAAACAAACAAGTAATATTTACTTGATACACTTTTCTGTAAGTGGCAATTTTAACCTGAATTTCTGGTTCGCTCATATTTCATTAGATATTTAGTTAATTTAATCAAATTTTTACCGTGTGGTGATGGAATTAATAGCTTCTATGTTATTCACGTGCAATGACACTGTCGGCGTTTGCCGACTGCATCGATAATAGGAACAGTCGCTACTGTTAACTGACTTTTCCCCGAGACTGATTGCAGCGCTACACTTACAGAACAAGAAGTCACTTCCAGTTGTAAGTACAGTGCGTTTTGGTGAACACTACACTGATTGTACATCATGTGTTCTTTTTACCTTATTACACGAATCGTAGTCGCGATTCGCGGTCACGTTACGTTTCGCTCGGTGATACTGTCTCTCGCGTAGGTAAATTCTGATTACAATTGTAATCAAACACGAATATTTAACTAGCATCGCGCCATGTTTCAAATTAACGGACATTGTGAACGCGCGCGCGCGCGCGTGTGTGTGTGTGTGTTTGTGTGAGCACGGGCCATAAATACGCTGAATATCGACAAGTAATGTTTTACATAACAATCCTGTGAAAATATCCGCGACGGCGCGAAATGGACACGCGTCATTAATATCGTTGAACAAATCGCGCGCGATACCCGCTAACTCGCTCGCCGCCCACTCAAAAATCCCCCACCGCCATTCAGCGCACTGACTCACGGGAATTGCAGAACGTTCGGGTTTTAATAGATTTCTGCTTCGGCCGACGCGTGTCATTCGCCGAGTCGCCCGGCGTCGAAATAAATCCGCGCGTGCTACCCGCGGAATCTGAAACAAATTCTATCGGGGCCGTGCGCTCTCTCTCTCTCTCTCTCTCTCTCTCTCTCTCAGTGTCTCCTACCGTCGCTGTCGGACCACCTTGCCGCCGACTTGCGCGAGTTCATCGAGATAAAATCAATGGATTGCAAATATTATGGACCTCAAGGCGAGAATAACCTGAAATACGATTCACGTCCGTGTCGCGCTAACGCGACGCGTTCCTTTCGCGAGCGCGCGATATAAATTACTAACGCGGCCTCCTATATACCAGGCACACGTCTCGTTCGTTAATACCGGCGAAGCGGCCGTAATTAAAGGTAATTACCGTCGCGATGCATTATATAATTCCTCGCGCAACGCACCTTTTACAGCCAATTATTTTTCCCCTCTCCGTCTCTTTTTCTGTCTCTCTCTGTCTTTCTGGGCGCGCTCGTAAAATATCTTTGCCGACATTATTAAATTTGATGCGGGGATCCGTTAAGCGCGCGAGACTCGCCGAATTTGCTCGCGAATCGATTAACGTGCGCGCGCGCGCGCGTGTGTACGGTACGAGAGAACGGTACCGGACGTATGGACGGTACTTAATGGCCGGCTCTCATTTTGCAAATCGCCCGACAGCGCTCTTTCAGGATTAAACGAAGCGGAGGGCCGCGCACGTGCGGCGTGTCGGCGCGCCAAGTTACCGCGCGCGTGAGCTTCTCTATTGAATTTTCAGCCGATTTCTATTTATCCGGGCTGCTCGCTCCGGCCAGCCGGAGCGGCCGCGAGGTCTCCCATTGTCCGGCTACTCTTTTCATCGCGCCGGACATCGCGCGCGCGTGTATACGGTGTGTATGGCCGCTATAAATCGCCGCGGACGCGCACTACTCTCCGGCGTCCTCCGGTGTCCTCGCGCCGTCGCGTCGTCGGCTCGCCGCGGGAGAGAAAATCGCCTTTTGTCCCCGCGGGACGTTAATAATTACTCATGCAAACGAGCCGTGCGAGTCGTGCGAGCGCGAACGTGGGCCTTGCGAGCGGGCGTACGGGGTGTTGCGAAAGTAACACGCGTAGAGCGAGGGACAGCAGGGCAGAGAAAGAGAGAGAGAGAGAGAGGGGGGGGGAAGCACATCCGCACCGCGGGCGCGAAGCAGCTCGGAAGAAGCCACCGCGATCCGGCCGAGCGCGAAGGCGCGTGATTGACTTTCGCGATTATCGCGCGTAACAGGGACGCTAATAAGCGGCGCATTAATTAACCGGCCCACGCTAATAGGACGCTTTACGACTCGTTAATGGCCGGTACGGCACGCTGACTGCTCGCGTATCTCAAGAACGCCGTCGTGGTCACGACGTCGAGAGCGTCGGGACATTGCATGTGGTAATATTCTTGGCAACGTGCACGCGGGGAGAATATTCTTTTCTTCTCTCTCTCTCTTTCATGCTAATTTCTCTCAATTTTACTGTGTTGTAGTAGTGCAGGAAGGGAGAAATGGACTGTCAGTTGACTGTCTCTTAAGGGGACTGGATGGTCAGATTGCCTGAAAATCGCGCTTGTTCTTTCACAATTTTTTATGACAAACTGAATGAATATGCGAAAGTGTTATTTTGACGTGTGATTTATACAACATATAAAGAGAAGAAAAATATAATTTTGATGATCAAATATTCAATATAACGACAAGCTTATGGACATTTTTTACCCAAAATTCAGCTTAATTAAACCAGAGTCAAGATATTACTGCAAAATGACTTTGAAAAGAAGAACGAAATATATTTTAACTGCATGTACTATACACTTATTTGAGTATTTGAGTATTTGATCATCAAAATTATATTTTTCTTCTCTTTATATGTTGTATAAATACACGTCAAAATAACACTTTCGCATATTCATTCAGCTTGTCATAAAAAATTGTAAAAAAATAAGCATGATTTTCAGGTAATCTGACCTCCAGTCTTCTTAAGGGGACGTTCAAGTTGATGACGAATTCGAACAATGTCGATAACGCAGCGATGATCGTTACTAATACAATTACGCTATCTTTTTCGTATTCCTTATACATACACCTAAAGTTTACGTAAATATGTATTGCTTTGTTTTACCATATTCAGTAGAAAATCACGCGTGTATAGAAAAATCTTCCTGCAAACTTTTTGGATATTCGTAAGCTTTTGTATTTACATGCGAAGATATAGCGATGTTCTTTAAAATTTTTCTGTTTGGATCATTCACACTTTCGGTATATACAAACTGTGGAACTTTTGGATTAAGCAAATATTACGCCAACTGATAACTTGAGATTTTACATTTAAAATTTTCTGTTTCGTCTTCGTTATATATTAAGCAATGTTTCTACTTACTTTTGCACGTACTTTTATTGCGTGAAAGCATTTGTAATTCTGTACAATCAATACGACGTAAATTTTGCAGAAAAATGTCAGTATTCTGTCGGTAAAGTTTTCAGCATCCTCTTAAAGTGAATCAGTAAAAATATTTCTAATTGAATCAGTAGAATGACTGTTTTACCGATGATCAGTGAGTATTCATTGATTTTCAGTGTAAACATTTTCACTTTATTACTCTGTCTTATTTCTCGCTGATTTTGGCAGTAAGATTTCGCTGCAAAATCTGTAATATACAAATTTATTTAGACCGTATTACACTACAGATTGCGGTCTTTACTGTAGTTGAGGTTACGGTTTGTTGTTGGAAATCTACTAATCAGAGCGAAGCAGTTCGCCGGCCAAGTTGCAAGTTATGACTCGAGTCTATTCTTAACCTGGTTGTTGGAATGCTATCCAATCAAATTGCAAGGAAGAATCACGTATAGTAGTTTTGTACGGATTTTCTTGGTAGTGTGATCAGTCAATCTATTAACTGTTAACCGTAATCCCAATCGCAACAAAGACCGCAATTTGTAATGTAGTATGAACTTAACATGTAGTGCCGAATCCAACTTTCTGCTTTTACGGCGATGGAATTAACGGCTTCCATGTGCGTGCTTGCTCGCGTGCAATGACACTGTCTGTGTGCTCGCAAAGTACTTCACAATAACAGGAATAATCGTTACTATTAATTGTCTCTTTCAACGAGATTTTATTGATTGCAATGCTATACTTATAATTGAACCACCAGTTATAAGCATGGCGTTTCAATGAAGAATACACTTGTATTAGAGACTTCATAAATCTGTGAAGTATGAATGATACTTCACAGATAAATGTCTGCTTCAGTAAAAATAGAAATTATTACTAAACTTTTGTTATTCTTACTTAAAATTAAAAAGAAATGAAATCATTGTATTTATTATACTTCCTGCACTATTGTGAATTTCTTGGAGTTTTTCTTTGTCAGAAGCATCTTAAAAAACTTTTGGACTAGGATAAATCGAAATAGTGTGGCTGAATTCAGGACAAATCGGTGTTTTGGATTAGAAAAGAGTCGGGACAAAAAGTAAAAAACTGCGACTGTCCCGAAAAAAATGGGACATTTGGTCATCTTTGCTTAAAGACCAAAACAATAACGTTCCTAAAGTATCTATTAGGTAGAATGTTCAGGCATTGGCATTTTGGCTGAACATTCACCGCGTCGAACATCGCGATCCCTTTAAAAAGCTCGCGAATACTGAAGGGCGAACGTTGTTGTGCTGCACGCGGCATTCTTCCGCGACATCCTGTAGATTGGCGAGCAAACGACGCGCGCTGGTTTCTCCTCCCGTCTCTCCGTCCCTTTCTATCTTATATCTGCTAATTAGAATAAACAGGTTGCCGACAGCGGGGCCCTCATGAGCCTTATCGAGCGGTCGATTAAGGATCGCGATGCTATCTTCCGGACAACGAGGAGTCCGCTGTCTCGAAGATCTCGTAAACTCGTTTCAGCGACGCGGGACGAAGACGGGGGAGAAAGAGAGAAGAAGCGAAGGCAGGGCCAAGGACACGTGTCGAAGGGAAAAGGGAACGAGTAAATCTTCGTTTTTTCTCTATTTCTCTCTCTCTCTCTCTCTCTCTCTCTCTCTCTCTCTCTCTCTCTCTGTGTCGAGACGCGCACGCGATG
>NW_022639571.1:1072175-1072556 GCF_010583005.1 Odontomachus brunneus | reverse complement strand
TCTCTCTCTCTCTCTCTCTCTCTCTCTCTCTCTCTCTCTCTCTCTGTGTCGAGACGCGCACGCGATGTTTGGGCGCAGCATATGTAGTACCGAGGCTCTCGGGCGTAATTGCTCGATTCGGTCATTATAAAGCAATGCGTTTTACTGCCGGCGACGTGATCGCGGATCGCGTTTCCTCATCAGCGATGTCGCGAAGCGTTTCCCACTGGCTTTCATATGGGGACGGCTCGCTCGTGAATTACACGGACTCGCGAGGCGAGTCTCCTTGGCTGAGCTCGCTCGGCGAGAAGCTTACGGATCGAGGCGAGATCGGAGGTTAATAAAAATAACAATAAATAACACGCTTTTCTCTTCTTCTCGCTCTCTCTCTCTCTCTCTCTC
>NW_022639571.1:1065733-1070733 GCF_010583005.1 Odontomachus brunneus | reverse complement strand
GTTCGAATAAAATAAAGGAATGATAATAATACATGGATTTTATTGTTCCTCGCGGTCGAAGGTCCGGACTCACGGCGTAAAATTGTCGTCCGCGTTTGCTGAGGTGGTGTACGTGGGAAAACGCGAGGCCGAAGTTGTCGGAAATTTCGTGGAACCGATGCAATGCGCTCTTGTTTGATTATTCAACGAGCGAGTGTAGTCTTCTCCGTAATTCGTGCTTCCTTGGTCCGATTACCATCGCGAAGCGCGGCAACGGCGAACGAGACGTGAAACGCGGCGAGTTACGCAGTTCCAACAACGTGACGAGTTAATTACCGTCGATTACGGTAACTGTGTGGAAGTAATAAGCGAGTGGTGCTTGTCGATCTCGCTTCGCTCCTTCATGAAAACAGGAGCGACGTCGTCTCGGCAGAAATAGAATCGGATCCCTGGAGCGACGACGTCGTGATGTTCTTGGTGCGACGTCGTCGTGGAGTTGGCAAGACCTCGTCTGGATTACGTCCGATACGTCCGTCAATACCGGACCAATTAACTCTCCTTTTCTCTCCAGCCCTGCTCGAGATGTATCCAATCGAGGGAGATTGAAAGGATGGCTTCTCTCTGCGCCACCGTGCACCGAAAAGGGCTGTGGAGCTGCCCGCTTCTCCCCTGGATATTAGGCGCCGGATTAACTGTCGAAGTCGACGAACCACTCGACCTTTCCTCCTTCCTTTCCTTCGTTCCTCCTTGCTTGGCGTCTTACCGCCGCCCGAAATTGCCGAATCTCGTGCACCTGTTTCTAATAGATAGTCGTTAGACGTACAGAATGTTTCGCGTCAAGTCCTCTTTTCATAGCACAGCCCTGATAGAAATTTGCATAGACGTCCGCCCAGTTATTGTCTGATGTTTATAATGTGTTCTCATTAGTTGTAAAAATACTGTGTAGAAATTTGACAAGAGTTTCATTCAGTAATTGGAGCAGTTCACTGTATATATAAACTGATTCTTCCCAAGATGTAGTATCAGTGATATTAATTTAGTTTTATACTGTGCATGTATTATAATGTCTATCGTGAATAAATTTAAAGTATTATTATTATTATGAATTTATAAATTTATAAATTTATAAATAAATAAATAAATATATATATAAATAAAATTTATAAATTTATATTATATATTTTATTATTATTTACATCGTTAAAAAAGAGCTTGAAATTACGTGAACTATGAATGAACATGTAGAAAAGCACAGAGAAGAATTGAAGGAAATAAGGGATTTGACAATATTAAGTCCTGTGATAGAGATGACAACCAAGATTGGAAATGAAAGTCAGTAAAAGACAAATAGGATATGTTAACGATATAGAACTTCATTGTGTGCGACGAGAACACGTTAGACTAGAGTTCTTCAAGTCAGAGTTAAGACACTGTCCGTCATTTGTAGGGAAAAAATGAATGAGTGAATGAAAGAGGAGTTGCTTTGTCATTCAGAAGTCTTAGGACTTCTTTCTCACTTCTCTACTACAGTTTTTCTCTTACTTCCATTCACGTCATTCGTAATAATGACGGGCAGGATGCGGACCAATCAGAAATCATCATAGTTTGTTCTTGTTTTCTGAACAGAGGAATTTCACATCAAGCTATTTTAAGGATAATAATGCAAATGAATGTCATGATAGTTCATACACAGAATTTGATGAAATAGTACAATTAAAAGAATGAATAAAAGGACGTACGTCATTTGATAGTTTTGAACACTGTCATATAAAAGGCGAGAAACGTGAAAATATATATTACACACACAGAGAAAACAATATAATTAGCTTATATGTAAATCTGATTGTGCCAACTAGGTTAATAATAAAATACAAAACAAGTAATTGTATAGTTGCTATAATCACAGAGCAATTGCTGAGTTACAATGACGATATCTGGTTGCTCCAACCAAAGTGCATTTGTGGTAAATATCACCTCAATTGATTTCTGGTTGCCACAATCAGATCACGTACAACTACATTGGTGCAAAATAACATAGGGCCTATAAGATCCAAGCATAGGAAGGAAGTATGCAAACATTTTTATTGTACATAAACGCATTGTAAACGTAATTGGAGGAAATAAGGTATTTGACAATGTTAAATCCTATGACATAAATTACTAAACCATGACGTATTGTACTGTATGTAAACGTTTTAGTTACAACATAATAAATTGTCTTTATATTGCAGACAATTCTTAATAAAAATTTTTGCATACTTTCTTCCTATGCTCTTATAGGTCCTATGTTATTTTGATTTTTAGTCTCAGAGTCTACCATATTTTTTTACATTAAAATAGTTGAAATACCAAAGTAACTGAATAATATCAACTATATACATTACCATTACATAAAAGTAATTAAGTGATGCAAAAGTAACTAAGTGTTGCTTGCATGAATATTTCTAATTATATACTACCACATCTTTTTTTCTGTACATTAAAGATTTCCTACGCTATGACTCTCATTAGCATTAAAATTTTTCAATTAGAAAACATGTTACAAAAAATGAAAATTACTTAAGCAAATCCACCTGTTTTATGTATACCATACTTGATTGTTAATCAGTTGAATAAGTTTTTCTCCATTTTCTGTTCTGTTTTTCTTTCAGTAACTAGATTTCGTTCAGATTTCGGACATCTCCTGTATATAGTAATTGCAGGAAAAACGTTATCTGAATTGGAATCTTAAATCTCAAGTAGTTTCATTTTTAGTTGCTAGACAAAAGTTGACATAACTGCTTCAGCAACTGCTCGAAAACTGCCTTAAACATCAGGGAGATGAATTATTTTGTTATGTCAATTTTTAATTTCTGCTTTTTGAAAGAGAAAAAGATAAGTGTATAAATAAATAATATTTTAACAATATATTTTTAGTAATTTATAGATGGGCTAAAATTATTCTTTCTTAAATTTTGCAAACTATTGTTATCGTTATATAATATCTACTATCCAAATACGTAATATTTGCATCGCGTATTATAATCACTCGATAAAATCTGGAAACGTTTCTCACGTTTAAAGCGAGCTTTTAAATTCGATTCTCACGTTCGTATCTAAAGTATCGGGCTTTCAACGACATGCCCGACAGGGAAGTTTCCGTCTTTTTCTCCGGCATGAGCGGCGGATATGTGCAGCGTGCATTCTCTTTTATCAGAGAAAATCGGTAATACATTCCAGAAATCCCAGGTATTTCCTACGTGAGAGGGTTTCAGCAAACCGTCAAATTCACTAGTAAACCTTTCCGTACCGTAGAATATTTCCATCTGCTTATCGGGCTTCTCCGGCATCCCGGCATGATACATGCATACACACGTGCACACATGTCGAGCGGAATAACGATTTTCAGTAGATAGTACGGAATTGATGATGGCGTGCGCTACTAAATCAGTTTATCTCAAACGTAATCCTTTTTACGACTTTTTAGATTATTTCGCGCAAGTAAGCGCGCAAATCTGGCTTAGATATATTGTTTCGGATTTCTGAATTTGACGAAATCGCCTCGATACTACCCACATATCTCTCTCATTCGAATATTCCGCTAATGAGAATGGAAATAAATTCAGCCACGTCCTCCTAATTAATGCGCGACAGTCGTTGAAAACAATTCGGCGTGGATCGCTGCTGGGTCGATTTACGGCGAGAGTCGGGAACGAGAACTATTCGTAGATATTGATTAAATTGACCTCCATTTAAATTTCAGTCGAACGCTATGTAAACAAGGTATCCGCCTGTCGATAGCTTGATTGACTCTGGCGCGTTCGAGAAGTCGCGCGACCTTTCGAACAATACATACACAAACAAGCCGTTATAATAGTTTCAAACGCGAGAATGAACACAGTGGGAGAAATCGAGTGCGTTATTTCCGATCTCTATTAATAAATTAAATCCTGCTCAGAATATAAATCGCACACGTGCGACCGTTTTGTTAGTCATTGCAAGCATTAGTTCTGAACTCTTGAAAGTACAAAGGTGAGAACGATGTTTCCTTTGTGCAAATTATATTCCATATCAAATATCTCCGTATTTTTGATTAGTCGAAATTAAGGGAATTTTTCAAATACCACAGTTAATCGGAAACACTATTTTCTCTTTCAGATTTGGCAGAGCTTGCGATTTCATCTCCAGTTGTATTTCGGTGGATACGAATGAAATAGTAGAGGATTTCGTTTGAGCCGAGCGGAAATTGCTCGAAGGTAGGTTCACGGACTCTCCGTAATCTTCTGTTCAACGATTTGTTCGTAGTCTTTACACAACTCCCAGATCTTAATAATCGGTAGCAAGTTGCTCAATGTTAATAGAGATAAAAAGAAAAAGGATAATATGGGCTTATATAAGACAATATAAGATAATGAGTCTATATAAGATATGAATCTATATACAGGGTGCCTCACACTTTTCTCCGGGCATTTTGTGGGGACGTAGAACAGGTTGAGGTGAACATAAAAGTCCTATATCGTTTTGCGATATTCGCAATAATTATCGAGATATTAATTGTAGAAAACTTGTAAATGATCATGCAGAAAAAAGACGACTGCCGTCACTATTATAACTCATTTACCATATTCTGCATAATTATTTACAAGTTTCTACAATTAATATCTCGATAATTATTGCAAATATCGCAAAACGATATAGGACTTTCACCTCAACCTGTTCTACGTCTCCACAAAATGCCCGGAGGAGAGTGTGAGACATCTTGTATAATGAGTCTATATACACGGTAGGCCATTTTACGGGACCCACCCAAATTTCTCCATAGGTAAACCAGATATAGAAAAATAGTTAAGACAAAACTTGTTCAGGACAATGGGGGTCATTTTTCTCAATAAATGAATTTGATCTTGAGGTCAAATTTTAAGGTCATTTGGAGGTCATAGTAATTTTTTTAAATGGGACCGCCTACTTTTGACACCGGATTCGAAGAGAGCGGGAAATTTTACGTCAGAAATGATATTTTTAAATTTTTTATTTTGACCTTC
>NW_022639571.1:1053366-1065691 GCF_010583005.1 Odontomachus brunneus | reverse complement strand
ATATTTTTAAATTTTTTATTTTGACCTTCAGAAGGTCAAATCAAGGTTTTAAAAGCGCTCAGAAGCTGTTTGTTTAAATGCAATTATCTTACTTTTAGCATTACCCAGTCACGTTTGGGGTGCTTGTTTGCGTCCCCTTGCCTCTCACGGTAAACAAGCACCCCAAACGTGAGAGACAAGGGGACTCACGATAATCAAGCACCCCAAAGGAAACAGAACTTACTATGTCCACGTTGTTGTTTCTGGGTAATGCTAAAAGTAAGATAATCGCATTTAAACAAACAGCTTCTGAGCGCTTTTAAAACCTTGATTTGACCTTCTGAAGGTCAAAATAAAAAATTTAAAAATATCATTTCTGACGTAAAATTTCCCGTTCTCTTCGAATCCGGTGTCAAAAGTAGGCGGTCCCATTTAAAAAAATTACTATGACCTCCAAATGACCTTGAAATTTGACCTCAAGGTCAAATTCATTTATTGAGAAAGATGACCCCCATTGTCCTGAACAAGTTTTGTCTTAACTATTTTTCTATATCTGGCTTACCTATGGAGAAATTTGGGTGGGTCCCGTAAAATGGCCCACCGTGTATATGTGTGAGCATATATATATATATATATAATAGACTCATATTGTCCTTTTTTATTTTATCTTTATTGATTTTAATCTAAAAGCTCTTTGTTTTGTATTTTATTGAGTTGCTCAATATTGCTCCATTCGGAGAAATGCGATAAACGTTGCCTACAGCCTGTGACTCGAAGCGGGACGCGTCGCGCATTATCTCCGGGTTTTCTAGAATGATTCGCGCGTTCGTGAGACAAATTACGACACTTCGCGAGCGTAATCATGACGGTGGCAATGAGAGTACCTGAAACTTGAAAAGTGAGCTTTCTTTCTTGATGCATTTGAAGCAGAAACATACAGTGTCTTGTATTCTTAATCCTAATCCTAACCTAACCCTACCTCTATATCGAGTACGCGCTCATTCTCGACTCATTGAAACCGAGAGATTTCTTTGTCGCTATAGCTAATGAGAAACAACATTTTCAGATCAGGCAGAGTTTGCGATCAAACGTGCAGATGCTGTTTCAGTGACGAGGATGTCGTACCGGAGGATCCGGTTCGGACATTGCAGAGTCGACTCGAAGGTATGCATATTTCTCTGCTTGACATTTTGTAGTCTTAACACAAATTTAAGATCTTAGTAAGTTGCTCGACGTATGCAAAAACGTATGCGTATAATCGTTATCGTTATGTTTGACATTCGCTGTCACATATTTGAAATTTCTTAGAAGAAGAGTGGGATCGAAAGAATTAAATGATTCAAGATTCTCGCGTGTAGCGTGAAGTATCTCAATATATTAAAACACAGAGTATATACAAGGTGTTTCCAAAAAAAATTCAGCATTTATATGGTAGATAGTACACACCATACTGAGTAAAAAGACCTTAGTGAACATAGGTCGAAAGCTAAACCGTTTCTGAGATATAAACATTTTTGTATGGTAGCAACATGAATGACTTAGGTTTATGCGATGTTTACCTCAATGTTTATGAACCACATTCTGTATGTCCTCATTCAATTTCCGTACATACTTCATAACAGAAGATTTCACTGGCAATCAGTCAGATGTCATCAACCGGTGATTGCGGATCTTATTTGGTGATTACAGTTATAAGGTCTAATAAAAATGACAGCGTATTACTCTAATCAAGAAATTCGCGTAAAAAGAAGATGCCAAGCGTGTATGGAAATGGAAGGAGGACATGTGGAACAGCTTCTGTGAAGCCAGTAAATCATTCATTCGAATTTCGCGCGATCGCGCGAAACAACAACAAACACAAACACAACACAAAGAAAACGGCCACTACAGCCCAGTGACTCGAGGCGGAGCGTGCTATTTCCGGGTTTTCTAGAATGATTCCGCGCGTTCATGAGACAAATTACGGCACTTTTCGCGACCGTAATCGTGACGGCAGTAATCTCGTGAACGATGGGAGCACCTGAAACTTGAGAGGTGAGCTTTCGTTCTTGCTGCATTTCAAGCAGAAACATGCAGTCGTGTCTTCTATTCTTAATCCCAATCTAATCTAGCATAACCTAATCTCTGTACGGAGTACGCGCTTATTCTCGATCCATTGAAGCTGAGAGATTTCTCTGCCGCTATAACTAATCAGGAACAACATTTTCAGATCCGGCAGAGTTTGTGATACCATACGGGCAGATGCTGTTCCGGAGGATGCCGCACCGGAGGATCCGGTTCGGGCATAGCAGGGTCGGCTTGAAGGTAAGCTCTTCCAAATTTCTCGTCCTCCTTCATTTAATCCTTTGCGGTCGAGTGTTCAAATATAATTGTCTGAGTAAAATTCATTGAATTATGATTGCATAAAGTCAACATTCTCTCTCTCTCTCTCTCTCTCTCTCTCTCTCTCTCTCTCTCTCTCTTTCTTTTTATCTCTGTCTACGCGCACTTGTTCGTTCAAATCCAGCCTTAAATCTAATCCGCGAAACTTTATCTTTTTGCTCCAGTTCGGAAAGCGGAACGCGGCCGGCCCTGACGTCCGAATATTTTAGTGAGTCGACTAAAATCAGCAATACGGAGGTTTCTGGACTTATGAGAAATTGATACTTCTCATTAATATGAGAAGATATAACGAGATGCGAAGTGGTGGATATTTATGAGTCGTTGAAATCAATGCCGTTTGCTCTACTTATAGCTTTATATGTGTGTGCTGTCTAGTAAAATATGTTGCACGAAGCAATCAGCAGATCACTTCTTCAAAAAAATGTTTCATCTACTAGAGCGCTTTGACTATTAGATATTTAACACTTATAGTATTGAATCAATCATTTTAATATCTAATCTTAGCTTTTGATAAATATACACTGAGAGGAAAAACAAAATGCAACTACAAAATAAAAAAAAATTTATTTGCGTGTGGTGGTTACTAATAAAATATTTATTTAAATTCTTTTTTATTTATAAATAAAATAAGCCACAGCTTTCGTGAAAAGCTGAGGGGTTTTAAGAAAACATATATTTTCTTATTTGAAAATTACTTTATATTAGTTTACGTAAGAAATGTTATTAGTACCTACCGCGAATAAGTATTTTTTATTTCCTTTCCTCACAGAGTAATATAAATATGATGTTTCGATTATTTATTGTTATATCCAATTGTATCTAGTGTTTCATCCAGTTGAAGCTGTACGATTATTTAACTATTTATTCAACGTGATCCGCTGAATGTTTCATGCAGTGCACAATGCGCATCGAAATTGCGCCATCACATTGCAGAACTCGCGATTATTTCGCTCGGTGATTAATTTCCCGATTATCGCGATCGTGAATTTTTTAGACTTCCAAAGTGCTTTTACATCGCGATTAAATCCTGCAAATAAATATGAATGTTATTATATCAACTTGAATATTGCGAAATCAAGCCGCGGCAATACATCGCGGGGCAGTGCAGCGTAACGGTATCAACCGAGTTGCGAGTTTGGCATCTCGCAATTACCTTTCTCGCCAAGTAATTTAGGCGAGTTGATCTTACAATCGTCACGGTTCATCTTTCGCTCGCGATGTTTCTTTTTTTTCTTGACAAGCGATTCGCGCGCGAGGCGCGAATGAGTTCCCCCGAGGTATTGGAATTTATCGGGCTGCGAGTATGTTCTCGAAGTGCCGGAATTTATCTCGCCGCGACAGACATGCGTTAAATGAGCCCGCGGATTCCGAGGTTTATCTTTCGTTAATCGAAGTTCCGTTCCGAGGTAAACCGTAACTTTTCATCGACGCCGTCGTTAACTCCGCATACGTCGTTAAGATACGCATTAATAATCGCGACGCGAGTGAAGTGCAATCAACGCGGGACGAAGGATGGACGGACGGACATGGTGGAGTTCCTGATGCGCCGGTCGGGATGCAGCGGCTAATTTCGTCGGCGGACCTGGCTGGATGGAGAGAACGTGGGTGGACCTGGCTGGACATCGCTGGACTTCGCAGCGCGAAATGGTGAGTGTTGAATTTCAATACTCGCAGAGTATCACATTACGTAGTGTATATATGACAGCGAACTGCGTTGATTTCAAACGAAATGCGCGTTGCTATTTAAAACGCTGTACAAAATCTCAGTGCGAAAATATCGAGGTAATTGCAGTTTTTCGCGATGTCGCGTAAATTTCGCGACTGTCATCTGTCACCTGAAATTCTACGTGGCTTCAGTGGCTTCAGTGTCAGTTTGAACTGTTTGTGACTCGAAAATTATTGCGCGGTCACGGCATTGTTATCCTAGGGTTTTTCGCTGTGATTAAGCTCCAATATGCGCGCTGCAGATTTCTGTGCGATTTAAATATTATTAAATTAAAAAATCATTTTTTAATTTATTGAAGAAATTAGATCACAAGATTGATCACAAGGAATTAGAAAGAATTAATTTGTCAACGATTGGCTATAGCGCATAGTTTTGAGGAAAGAATTGAGTACAATTTTATTATTATTGTCGACTGAGTTAGCACGTGTGTGGGACAGAATGCTAAAATTCGTAAATCTAACGTAGTGGATTAAAATAAATTAAAAAATTAATAAATTAAAATACCACACAACGATAGTGTGTGATTAAGAAATCTTTACATTGTGTGTGTAAGAGGAAATATATCTAAAAAATAAAAACTTATTTGTTGGGCACTAATAACATATTTACTGAAATCTAAATATTTTTATTTAAACAGAAATATTTATTTGAGTTTATATAAAAATTTATATAAATCTTTGGATAAAGTTTATTTAAGAAAATTTATATTTTCTTATTTGAAAAAATATTTTATATTAATAAAAGTAAATGTGTTATATATATAAATATTAAGAAATAAAAAAATATTTATTTTAATACTATATATAGTAGCCATTACGAATAAGTATTTTTCATTTCTTAAATTTTTTTTCTCTCAGTACACACACACACACACACACACACACACACACACACACACTTGTTTACATACATACAGAGTATCTGACAACTATTGACACATTTGTTGTGTGTAGAACTCGTAAAATTTAACACAAAATTTCTCTACCATTTAGCAAACAACCATGTAAAATGAGATGGCTGTGTCAGTTATCGTGCACTTGTACATTAGGTCAAATAAAAGCTTTTTAACATTTTGCAAATAACCGCGTAGATTTCTAGTTACTAATTAAAGAAGATTAGTGCATAATTGCGCGTAATAATGTACTACAATGTTTTGTAATCAATAACTAAATATTTACGTGATCTTTTGCGAAATGGTAGAAGACTTCTGTTCAGTTTGGCCTAATGTATAAGTATGCAGCGGCAGAGATCGTCATCACAGCTCATCAGCCGATTACACGTTCACAAATCTTCTTTCATTAATAACTAAAAATCTTACGTGGTTCCCGAGTCGAAATTTTGACCCTATATTGAACTATGAATTCTACACCGCAGTAGGAGCTAAGATAGCAAAGTAGGTTTAATTCTAATGATATAATTTATTCCTACTTTGACCCTGATGATGTCTAAAATTTCCGCTTTCGCTTTCTTTAGCGTCAAAGTAGGTTGTATAATAGTAGAATCTTAGGAAGCCAAGTAGGTTCAGTTGCGAACCTCTATTGAAACTTTAGCTCCTACATAGAATATATGTATTTTATAGAAATATTAAAAAAATTTAATAAATAACGAAACATAAACGTCAAATAGCATACAAAATATACATTTTATTTGTTGCATATATTTCAAACATCATCAGGATCAAAATAGGAGTAAATTATATCACTAGAATTAAATCTACTTTGCTATCTTAGCTCTTACTGTGATGTAGAATTTAAGATTCAACATAGAGTCAAAATTTCGACTCGGAAATGAGTGTCCATATCGTTAAAATAAGTTTCACCTATTTTGTAGATTATCTAAATACGCTCAAACTATTTTTAGGAGTGTTAAAGTAGCGTCAAAATTACGACTCGGGTTGTTTGTAAAATGGTAGAGGAATTTTGTGCTCAGTTCGATGAGTACTACCTGCACACAACGAGTGTGTCAATAATTGTCAGACACCCTGTATTTATATACATATATATATATATATATATATATATATATATATATATATATATATATATATATATATACACACACATATTTATTCGCTCTTTCGTGTGCATTTCGTTTTGCATATTTATTCTTATATTATTCTTTAATATACATTCGTTGCCTCGCGGCGACAGGAAAGCATGGCATTTTTATGCAAATGCCGTTTCTCCTGATGACTCTTTAGAGCCAGTTCGACCGGTCGAAGTTCGGCTTACGTGCGTACTCATCTACACGCACCGGTACGCGCGCGTTTTGTTTTACGAGCCTTTCGTAATACGCGCTGTTAATATTTGTCGTGCTAGCGTTCGGCATTAAAGTGGCCACGGTTCACCGGCCGGTTTATAGTCGCTATTTAAATATCCACGTCGTTGTCGTATGCGTATACACTCGCCTTGCGGAAAGATGTCATTACCTCGGCGTTTGAGGTCGGCACACTTCAACGTCTCGTTAAAATTCGACGGCTCTCTACGTGAGATAGAGAGTGCCCATAAACTTTTAAATCCCGATTTCACACATGATAAACGAGCGGGAACGATTGTGTCCACCAAAATCATCAAAGTTTTGCATTGCATATCTGCGAATACATAATGAGTTTGAGTGACAACGACCGAGGGTATTTAATAGTCGTTACTTGAAGCTTGTTTCAAGTGAGGTGTTCAGATTTAAATTTAGTTAGGTGTGAATTTTCCAGTTGAATCACGATTACAAATATCATAATGTCATATGTATCACATGATTCAATTATAAAACTCAGATCTAGCTCTAAATTCCGGTTTAGAAGTATCTCATGTGAGACAAGTTTCAAATAACGACTACTAATCCGTGCCTACACTGGGAGGAAAATATATCTAAAAGATAGTAAATATTTATTTGGTACTAATAACATATTTAATTAAATATAAATTTTTTTATTTAATTACAGTAAATAATTACTTTCATGGAAAGCTAAGGTTCTCAGAAAATGTATGTTTTCTTATTTAAAAAAAATATTTTGCAACTTTTTCTTATGTAAGTAGAGAAAGTAAATTATTGCTTTCATGAAAAGCTAAGCTTTTCTCTTAAGGTTCTAAAATAATATATATTTCTTTATTTGAAAAGAATATTTTACATCGGCATAAATAAATATGTTATTTACTAATAAAACAAATTATAATAAAACGGCTCTAATAATCTAAATATATTAATAAGTGAGTCTTCAGGACGATAAGAGCCAAACACATCAATGTTAAACGTTACAAAATCAAATCAAATAAATAATACAAATTTAAAATTTTTGTCACAGCTTACGAACACTGATGTGACGGGTTTCTTAACTATTGGTAGTGTGACTCACATCTCATTTTTTAACTTTTATAACAACTACAAGGAATGTAATGTGTTGACCATCATTGATTGTATTGAACGTCGCCTGAAGAGAACCACATCTCATGACCGAAACGTTGCGCAAGAATAAATTTTAAATTTGTATTATTTATTTGATTTGATTTTGTAACGTTTAACATTTATGTGTTTGGCTCTTATCGTCCTGAAGACTCACTTATTAAAATATTTAGTTATTTAGTATAACCGCTGAATAAATATTTATTATTTGTTAAATATCTTTTCGCTTAGTGTACGAATAATATTTTGAAACAATGTTGAAATTATCATTACGCACAATGAATGTGTAGGGCAAAAGAGAACGGCGTCAAAGATTTTTTCTTCGTAGAGGGTAGTCGTGTAACGAGCGCAGAGGCACTCTTTGTGTCTTTAATCGAGTATCCTCTGCCGATAAAATGTCATTTGGGCTGCACAGCGCGGCGAAACGATCCACATAACAAGTCTCATCGTCGAGAGTAGATGTTGCGCGACTGAGAGAGAAAGAAGGAGAGAAGGCGGGAGACGTTTTTAGCATTTGCGCGCGGAAAGTCGAAAAGCCATTACCGAGCCTGCATGAAATGAGCTACGGGCCGCTACTTGGAGAAGCGCCTCCGACAGGGGATTTCGTGCTGTAGATACGAAACTGGATTCGGCCACTTCCCGCGGCTGCTACCCCATTCTCGTGCGAATCTCCTTCTTTCTTTCTCGACTCCTCTCTCTCTCTCTTCCTCTCTCTTCCTCTCTGTTATTCCTGCAGTCCTTCGTGCCGCGCTTAAGTAGTTTTGTCTACGTCTCGCTTACCGACGAAATCCGCGTCTCGACCACGAAGTGAGGGAGAGAAAGAGAACGAGCTCGCTCGCGCACGTGGTAAACTGCGGAATAAATTCACGAAAAGACGAATACGCCTGCCAAGGAGGAACGAAACGGGTGTCACTCTCGCGAACCGGCTTTCCTACGTGGAGCAATAAATCCTGTCCCCGTACATTGTTGAGCGTGTTCCTGATTTCATTCCAGTTTCGGTGGACGGACGTGCGCCGTAGGTAGGCAGGCAGGCAGGCAGGCAGGCAGAGGCAGCTTGGCAGGGCGAGAAAATAAATTAAAGACGCTCCTTTTGAAACGCTCGTCCGGCCGTTTCCCCCTTTGAATATGCAAATATATGTTGATTCGAGAAATTTTTAGGCGCATGACATAATGATGATGACGATGACGACGACGACGACGAAGACTACGACGACTACGACGACGGTACGATAGCCTGACCGTCGCGATAGAATATTAAGGGATCCATCTGAGAGACCCTGTAATCTCATAAGAACGCCAAGAGGTTTTAAAGACGCTCATTCTCGCGAGAGGATCGATTTAACTGGCGGACGGTAGTGATTACGTTCAATTTCGTAGCCGAGGCCGAATCCGGACTAATGTGGCGCGATCACGTATCCATCGATGATACCACGGTCTTTGTGTTAAATCAAATTACGGCCGTTTCGCGCGTATCGTTTGGAATTATTGTATCTTTCGAGGAACGAGAAAAAGAGAGAAAGAGAGAAAGGGGAGACAGCTACAAGGACAGGTTATTATAGTTTCTTCTTTTTTACATAATTTCTCTTCAATTTTGTTATACTTGTAGTAAAGCAGGTGTAGGCTGTCAATAAGGCCTATTTGGCTGACAAGCAAAGTAATAGCACAATTATGAATGTAGAAAATGTTTTAATAGCACATTTCAGTTGATAGAGTATAAATAGTACATATGAAATGAAAGGATAATAAATTACTGCGTGAATGTCGACCTGTGTTCCTCGCGGTTACAAAACTCTATAATAATTTTTATTATGAAATTCTCTTCGTATACTTTATAGCATGCTAAATCCGAGAGACATAAACTCAGGATTAATTTGAAACATCTCGTGTTTAAAGTATCCAACGAAAAGAACGATAGGTAGGTCTAAATATATAAGATAAAAAGAAAACGAGTTAATGCGAAGCGATTGACGTATAATCAGTGAATAATTTGAATGGATCATACATATTTACTCTAAAGGAAAAAAATATCTAATAAATAAAAAAAATATTTATTTAATGGGTATTAATAATACACTTACTTGAATCTAAATTCTCTTATTTAAGTAGAATAAATATATAATTGCTTTCGTGAAAAATGAAGGTCTTAAGAAAATGTATATTTCCTAGCTCGAGAAATATTTTATATTAGTATAAGTAAATATATTATTAGTATCCATCGAATAAATATTTTTTATTTCTTAAATATTTTCCCTCTTTCTATGGAAAAAAACGTATTGAGCTTAAGTGTACACAATATATTAGTAGGACAGAATATTAATGTTTTTTTTTTAGATATAATCAGGGTTGGGAAATAACTCGTTACTTGTAACGAAATTACAATTACATTTTTTTGGTAACTGTAACTTAACTTAGTTACTTATTTTTAGTAACTTGTAACTTTTTAACAGTTACTTTAATAGTTAAGTAGTCAAATAGCACAGAGAATTCCAAAAACATTAAAAAAGAGTCTAGTCGTATGTCACCAATTCTGAGTTTATTTTCAGATATAAAAAGAATTCTTCAGAGTTTAATTCAGTGAAGAGAATTCTTTTTGTATTTAAAAATGAACTCAGAATTGATGACATACGACTGAATTCTTTTTAAATTCTCTGTGCTATCTGGGAAATTTATCAATGTATTTATGGAGCATGTGATTAAATTCTTTTACTTCTACAAGGCTATCATTAAATTTTTATTATATTAAGTACAGATTTGAAATTTGTTAAATGGATTGACTAATTAATGTGAAAGATATTAATTATAAAATTCAATTCTTACATTTTAGTAAAGCTTAAAATGTAAGATTTTTGTATTTACAATAATAATTTACAATCATTTCAAGAAAGTAACTTAAAAGTAACGACTCGTTACTTTTTGAGTAACTAACAAGTTACATTTTTAGCAAAAGAAACTGTAACTGTAACTAGTTACTTTTAGAAAATAACTTTTCAGCCCTGGATATAATTATGTAGGGTGTCCCAGAACAACCGAAGCTCTCGTGCAAGCATACTACAGATTGAGATAAACATAAAAGTCCTATATTGTTTTGTGATATTCGCAATAATTATCGAGATATTAATTAAAAAAAATTTATGAGTAATCACGCGAGATATAATAGATGAGCTGTAGTGGCGATGTCTGTCGTCGTGTGCTTGTACTTTAGATCAAACTGAACAAGAAGTCCTCTATTATTTTCCTAGTAACTTTGTAGATTTTTAGATATCTCGCGTAATCATTTACAAATCTTCTTTAGTTAATATCTCTAATTATTGTTTATATCGCAAAATGATAGACTCTTGTGTTCACCTTAATCCGTGCTTCGCCTCTAGAGCTTCGGAGGTTATTCTGGGACAACCTATATAAGTTTCATTCAATTTTACTGTGTTCCTAGTAATACAAAAATAGACTGTTTGTACATAGAAAAAAAAATATCCTTGTTTAGGAAACATGTTTATTTTTAAGATGTTAATCTTCAAATGAGATTGCATAGCGTTAAACTAAGATAGTTTACTTGCAAGAATATATTCTATATGATATTCAACACATAAAGAAAAATCTGTTTTCATTAAACAAAAATAATTCTTATCAATGGAAAGCACAAAATATTGGATTAAGAATCTGATGTTTCTAAATGTCGGAAGAAAATATCATTATCATTAAAATAATTATATTTTCTATAAGACTATTATAATACTCAAGTGAAATTATAACATTGTGGAAATTCAAGACTTTAAAATTCTCCTAACGAAATTATATATCATTGCTTGTATATGAAAAACCATGATTAATATAAATATATCAAATATAGTTTCAAGTCAACACTAACTTTTTTCTCCGTGCAAAGTCTGTCTTACTAAACAATAGATTTTTCTAACATAGTAAACTTTTTAATATTTTAGTTTCTCCAAAATAAATACGAAATGAAAAAACGCGAAGTCACTGCAGAGTATCAATCTACTGCTCTGGTAATTTCTGCCAATAAAATTCTCTCTCTCCGTGTAGAGAAAGAAACCTTCGGGACGTTCCCCGGTCGTATCCGCCCTTAGATCGGAAGCGTTCGTTATCGCGATGGGAGTGGCATGTCCAGATCCGCCAACTCTTTCGCGGACCGGTTAGATAATTCGAGGAATAAATCAGCCGAGGGTGTGATAGTTACACGCGGTTTAAGACACACGCGAGCGCGAACGCCATAAATCGCGATCGTCGGGGCCGCAACGGGCGTTACACGCGCGTTAATTATCTCGCGGACGATTGGACGCGATAAAAACTTCACCTCCTCGACAGTGCAGGGCGGGAAACGATCTAGATCAGTCCGGCGCGATAGTCCCACTTTAAGTGAAAACAAACGCGTGACAATCGCGCGGGTATCGTGGCGCTAAGATCCGCGCGTAGAATCCGTTTTGCTCGCACCTATTTACTGCAGATAAAGCTTTTATCGTCGCGATTTCACACATACAGCCACACACACGTGCGCGCGCGGCAAAACGCTCGGAACAAATCGCTAAATAGATAAAACGTCCCGCGTTACAGAGCGCGAGAGCGGCTAATAGAATTGGCTATTAAATTACACGTAAATAAATCCCAATTATGTCCCGCATGCGCACGCATGCGCACACCCGTTCGACCGGGGGGACTAACGCAATTAGTCTGCATTAAAAACTCGCAACTGTCGTTAAATAAATATCGCGGAAAATGGAAATGGCCAGACCGTCCGCGCGCGTCCCGCGACTAAAATCACAACATTCTTCTTCATTATCAGCGGGGACGCGCCTGCTGGGTTTTTTTTTTTTTTTTTTTTTTTTT